>NC_056737.1:1965608388-1965803388 GCF_019279795.1 Protopterus annectens
CTCTGCTGTATCTGTATCTTTTACGTTTGTTTGTGGTAGCTTTTCATTCCAGACACTCCTTTACTATGCTTTTACATTAGGACTGGGATTATTCATATAGTGGGAGAAGGTGTTTATCTGGTCTATTTGAATTTTAAAGCATGCAAAATGGCTCCAAGTATATTCATTATATTGGCCAGAGGGGTTAAGTCAGTTACCTGTATTTCCAGTGCTGGTATAAATTCAGCACATTTGCAAGGAGCTGCTCACTGTGCAAGTGCCCTGTACAGACACAAACATCTGAAAACATTGCTTATTTTCATTATACTGTGAAAGTTTACTGTGCTAGTTATTATAGCACCCAGGAGTATTGCTGCTCAGAGAACATCTGATTTGGTTCTGGGCGGCATTGCTGGTTAGGTTAGCTGCAGATTACACTGCATAAGCACCCTTCCCTCATCTGGTTAAAAACACCCTTCACTCCTATCCTTTCAAGTACACATTAGGACCTGCAACCATGAGTGGGCACTTTCCTGCTATCTCTGCATCCAGCTTGGTGGACATTGGCATCCTGAGGTAATGTAACAATTGCCTTATGTACACTGTTAACCACTTAATTATCAAACAGACAAATACAGTATGTGAGAGATGTAGTTACACATTGACACTGGAGGCTAGAGTCTCACATAGAGACCCAAAAAGCATCAAACAGGTTGTCAGAGACTCACAGACATCACTCACTACACCCACAAAAGACCACACACATAAACCCACATATGCGGAGGTGCTCACATGTAATTTACAAAAACTTCAATGCCTCTCAGGAACAGTCCTCAGAAATTCTGCATGTACACAAACAAGACAATTCCTATCACATCACATAAAACAACATCTCATTGTGCCTCAGCTACCAAGCCCATAAGGCAAAACACTCCATGACTGAATATTCTAGTCATCACAGCATAGCAGCATTCTACCATCTCCAAGGATGACGAAACAATACCAGCAGAAAACGGTTGGCTTTAATAATTGGCTTAGCAACTGGTGTCATTCCAAAGGGGTCCAAAACCTGTTAGCCTGGAAGAACATGGTTTATAGGCCACTCTGCGTTGCCCGGGATGGTTTACACCTGTCACCTCTAGGCTTTCAGATATTGGCCAAAACATTATCCACCCCATAGTGCCTTTTTAGGCATTGCCAAACAGACAATCCTTCTAACATAACAAAAGCCACTCAGAACAAGCTAAAGGTGTTATTGCTCAGTGCTAGGAGCCTCAACAGGAAACTGCACTTCCTGGAAGCTCTCCTCACCCAGGAGAATGCTAAAGTATGTGCAGTGCATGGCTATGATGCCTTTCATACATTCCAACCACCCAATGAAAATAAAAGAGCAAAATGTGGAGGTGTATCTATCTAAATAAAGGATAAGCACACTTCAAGGTTTGTCGAACAATATGATATCCTTGAGCTACTCCATGTCCAACTAACCATGGGAAAAATCTGTTAACATATTCTTGTTAGCTACAGATCTGCCACTATAAACCAGGAAACCCATACATATCCTACCTGAAGTTACTACAATCACTTACAATCCAGCAAATACAATACTCATGGGTGAGTTTAACTGCCCCTCCATTAATTGAGAGGCATACATGACCACTAACATGCAAACCCAAAGATTTATTGACTTTGTAAATTTAAATGCCCTGGAACAGCTAGTCTGCACTCCCACCAGGGGAACAAATATCCCAGATCTGGTACGCACAAATATGGGATAATGCTGCACCCCCCCAAGTTATGTCCTGGTAAGATCAGATCAGAAAAGTGGTTTCCCTTAAAATAAAGGTAAAACTAGCCTCCCCACATAACCCCAAAAACTTTAAGAACGTCTCTACTGTAAATTACCCCCATGAAGGAATGGCATAGCTAGTTTCCAAGCTCCCCCAAATTCAGAAAACACAGAAACCTATGCAGAGGCATAGACAAAAGCCCTGTATGACCATATAAACCATGCCATAGAAATGGCAGTACCAGACCAAAATAAACCCAAGTCAGACTGCAAAAACAAGCCACCCTGGTGGATCCCTGGTATTAATTGATTGTACAACACAAGAAAGAAAATCCTGTTGAGAAGTAAGAGGGAATGTGCACAACAGAGCAGAAATTCTCTCATTAGTCTAAACAAGTGAATCAGGGAACTGGTCAAGTCTCTGAAAGAAGACTTTATGGTAAAAATAGCCTCAGAAGCTAAGGATGACCATAAGGCATTTTTCAGTTATGTCCGCAATCATAACTGCAACAGCCAGTGATGTGCGGAATTAGTTTTAGATGGCCTCATTTATACTCATCTGGAAGACATGGCAAATCTGCTGGCTTTCAAATTCATCTCAAGTTTCGTCTCCCCATCACCCCCAGTTGTCCTCCAAGAAATACTCTCTACCACTTCATCGCCAATTATCACCAAAGAACAGGTTGTCAGTGTGCTCTCTAAAGCTAAAAACACAGCTTCAGTGGGGCCTGACAATATATCAGGTCACCACTTAAACAGCTTAAATCAGGACTTAGCAGGCCCACTATGATCTCTATTTAACCACAGCCTCTGGACTGGCTTTGCCCCGATAGAGTAGAGGACAGCAACAGTCATCACTCTAAATAAAGGGGGATGATCTACTGACCCAGGAAATTACAGACCAATAAGTAACTAGTCTTGTATGTAAGGCTATGGAAAGAATAATCATGGGCCTGATAAATAATGGCATAGGAGACCTCCAAACACTGGACCAACCCAATTTGTTTTTGTCAAGGACAGGTTATGCCTACTGAATCTGGTGGATTTCTTTTATAAAGTCACTAAGGCCATGGATTAGGGTAAAAAAATACATAACATCCACCTAGACCTAGCTAAGGCATTTGACACAATTTCCCACTCAGGTATTATAAATACATTCACAAAATTGAGCATAAATCCCTTTGCACCAAATGAATAGCCAATTGTCTCACCCACAGCACACATATGGTTAAAGTGGGTGAATCCAGATCCAGCAAGAGGCTAGCTACTAGTGGTGTGCACAGAGCTCAGTACTGGGACCATTCCTGTTCCAAATATACTTCTCTGAAGTCAAGGCAAATGTGAGGTGGATTCCTGGTTGTGTGTGTTCTGTTGTTGCTACAATCCATACTGCAAAGTTGTCTGAAATATTCTTAGTTGTTCCTTGCTAGGTGTAACCACTTGCCATCTCTAAGTCATCTCCTTATAGCTAACACAGACACATGTGACAATATTACATCGTATTCCTGCTCCACCTCTATATAATAACATTCATCACTCAGTTGACCTATTTTTTTCTCCACTGAGGGCTGGGAGCTAGGAAGATACACCAGTCCCACTTTGAGATGGTATATGCCAGGCCCTACATAGGACAGGCCAAGAGTCCTCTGACCCATTTGTCCCTTACCTGAGATTAGTATAGCTGTCTGAACCATTTGTTCACTGATACAGACACAATAGCCTCATTTCACCTTGAGATGCAAGAGTCAGGTGATGGGAGTGGTCCAGTCAGTCAGTCCAGCAGACTGGCCCTTCACCTAGCTCCCAAAATGTGGCTTGCAGGCCAAGGAAGTGCATGTGTTCTGCACATTTATTCCTAGCTAAGCAGTGCACTGTTGACAGAGCAGTCCTGCTAGGTAAAATGCTGTATGTGATCACATACTATCCAGTAGGTGTCACCAATGAAGTATGCCAAGCCACCTCCCTCTCAACAAGATGGGGAAGCCAGAAATGGCCACTCACTTCCATCCTCCATGGCTGACCTATCAAGCACACATGCCACTAACTGAACATGGGTCATCTGGGTCAGAGTCAGGGCTTTGTCCTTCTGTGCTTATGGGTTAGATTATGTTGTTACATTTTCTTGTATTCAGTATTGTGAAAAGGTTCCCCCAAAAACAGGGCCCAACATTATAAGTAATCCGCAGTCATTATGAATGCAATATTTCTTTGTAGTGGTTAAAGCTTCCAATGGCTGGAAGTCTGTAATCAGCATAAACATGTTTGCCCGTATAAATGCTGGATAAGCTTTTTTACTCCTCAGACCAGGCTAAGGACTGTTGTGGCTATTCAGGCATAATTCCATTCGGCTGTAGTCAGTTGGTACCATCTTGAAGTTATGTGATATGACAACACAAAGTCCATACAGTGAAGTAACACATCACCTTAATGGCAAAGGTGGATCAAAGGGGATGAAAACATTGTATAATATGATCAGTTTCTCATCTCCTTAAAGGCATTTTCACAGTTCATCATCCATTTTCAATAAGGCTCCTTCTCTAATAAAGTATCATGTGGGTATAATTCTGCTGAGAATTAAAATTCAAAGTCAGTGTTTATTAAGAACCAAGAAACTTACAAGGTATGTGGACTGACCTAATAGATCTTTTACAGCTACAGTTTGATAAACAAAAGCAAAAATAAAGGTATAACACACATACAGCAGAACTGTTGGCTCTATTCTAACCAAGTCATCATCATCATCTTTTGTCTTTTCCCATTAGGGGTCGCCACAGCGGATCATCTCTTTCCATTTCTTCCTATCCTCTGCATCTTTCTCTGTCACACCAACCACCTGTATGTCCTCTCTTACCACGTCCATAAACCTTATCTTAAGCCTTCCTCTTTTCCTCTTACCTGGCAGCTCCATGCTTAGCATCTTTTTCCCAATATACCCATCATCCCTCCTCAGCACATGTCCAAACCAACGCAATCTAGTCTCTCTTGCTTTGTCTCCAAACTGTCCAACATGAGCTGACCCTCTAATATACTGATTCCTAATCCTATCCATCCTAGTCACACCAAGTGCAAATCTTAACATCTTTAACTCTGCCACATCCAGCTCTGACTCCTGCCTTTTTGTCAATGCCACTGTCTCCAACCCATATAACATAGCTGGTCTCACTACCCTCTTGTAGACCTTCCCTTTCACTCTTACTGGTACCCGTCTGTCACAAATCACTCCTGACACTCTTCTCCCCACCCATTCCACCCTGCCTGTACTCTCTTCTTCACCTCTCTTCCACATTCGCCATTACTCTGAACTGTTGATCCCAAGTACTTAAACTCGTCCACCTTTACCAACTTTACTCCCTGCATCCTCACCATTCCTCTACCCTCCCTCTCATTTACACACATATATTCTGTCTTAGTCCTGCTGACCTTCATTCCTCTGCTCACTAGAGCATATCTCCACCTCTCCAGAGTCTCCTCAACTTGATTCCTACTCTCACTACAGATCACAATGTCATCTGCAAACATCATAGTCCACGGGGCCTCCTGTCTGATCTCATCTGTCAACCTGTCCATCACCACTGCAAATAAGAAAGGACTCACAGCTGATCCTTGATGTAATCCCATCTCCACCTTAAATGGATCTGTCACTCCCACTGCAGTCCTCACCACTGTCATACTACCCTCGTACATATCCTGTACCACTCTTACATACTTCTCTGCCACTCCCGACTTCCTCATACAATACCACAACTCTTCTCTAGGCACCCTGTCATATGCTTTCTCCAAGTCTACAAAGACACAATGCAACTCCTTCTGACCTTCTCTGTATTTCTCCAATAACACTCTCAGAGCAAACATTGCATCTGCAGTGCTCTTTCCTGGCATGAAACCATACTGCCGATCACTAATCATCACCTCCCTTCTTAACCTAGCTTCTACTACTCTTTCCCATAACTTCAAGCTGTGACTGATCAATTTTATCCCTCTGTAGTTACTGCAGCTCTGCACATCACCCTTATTCTTAAAGATAGGTACCAAAACACTTTTTCTCCACTCCTCAGGCATCCTCTGACTTTCCAAAATTTCATTAAACAATCTAGTTAAAAATTCCACTACCATTTCTCCTAAGCAGCTCCATGCTTCCATTGGTATGTCATCTGGGCCAACAGCCTTTCCATTCTTCATCCTCTTCATAGCTGTCCTTACTTCCTCCTTGCTAATCTGTTTCACTTCCTGATTCACTATCCCCACATCATCCAACCTTCTCTCTCTCTCATTCTCTTCATTCATCAGCCTCTCAAAATACTCTTTCCATCTACTCAACACACTCTCCTCTCTTGTGAGTACCTTTCCCTCACTATCCTTTATCACCCTTACTTGCTGCACATATTTCCCAGTTCTGTCCCTCTGTCTAGCCAATCGGTACAGGTCCTTTTCTCCCTCTTTAGTGTCCAATCTCTCATACAACTCTCCATACACCTTATTCTTAGCTTTCGCCACCTCTCTCTTTGCCATGCACCTCATCTCCTTATACTCATGTCTACTTTCTTCATCTCTTTGACAATCCCACTTCTTCTTTGCCAGCCTCTTCCTCTGTATACTCTCCTGTACTTCCTCATTCCACCACCAGGTCTCCTTTTCCTCCTTCCTCTGTCCAGATGTCACACCAAGCACCTTTCTAGCAGTCTCCCTTACTAGTTCTGTAATAATTGTAATTATAAGACAGTGACAGGGGCTGCTCGTGCTATTGGACTGCAGGACTGCAGCCCTCCCAGTTGTTCAGCCCCCAAAAGTAAATAAAACAAAAATTAAAATAAAATAAAAGAGAAATAAAAAACGCAAGTCTGGAACATCGCGCGTGTGCACTCGTGGCATTCGGACTGCTGGTGAACCAATCTGGAGCATGCGCACAGAATCCAGACTGTCTCCACCAGCAGTCCGGAGTATGAAAACAACATTCAACTCCAAATTTTCCCAGCAGTCTATGCAGTTAAAACTGCATAGACTGGAAGGGGATCGGACTGCAACGTCCGCAGGCAGGAAGGACTATTGGTGCTCTCTTCGTCTTGCGGGAAGGAAAGGATTTCAATTTTAATGAGAGCTGCAGGGACTTTGCTGTACAACGGAACGGGATTTACTCGGCGCGGAAAGGACGTTTTGGCTCAGGTAGGGTGTGTAACTCTTAGATGGTCACAGAGTTCAGTTGTTCAACAGTTCATCGTAGTTTCGATCTGGGAATCTGGATCATCATTTGGACAAACACTGTCATCAGTACTAGTCAGTAATAATAACTAGCTGCTAGTAGCTACTTCATATTTCATTTCAGTGTGTGCACTGTTTAGTTTGCGTTGTTACAAAAGAAAACTCACTGGTGTCACGCTTATCTGTTTAGCAAATGAATAAGCTACATAGTATTAAAAAGGAAGTTAAAAAGACTAATAACAAGTAAAAGCTTTTCCTGCTAAAATATCCAGGAGATTTTCTGTATTATGTTTCCCCCTACAGGACACTGGCTGTTCTGTGAAAAGTGGGACAGGTACTACTTTTATAATGGTAAAAAAAGTTTGTCAGTAATATTCTATATTATGCAACTCCCTGTACTACATCACACATAACAGAGTTCCGTGGCTTTCAAAATGAACGCTCTCTTAACGTTTGTAACAGTTGCTTCATTTACCATGATAGGTTTTGGCTCACCCGTGCCTCCCTATAATATATCCATATGTTTGTAAAAAATCAAACAGGTAATGGAGAGAAGGGATTAATGTTTTCATAAGAATGCCCTAGTAAAATGTGGCTCACCTAGTGGAAAACAATATTGTAACTGTGAAATGTAAATGCTTACTTGTTCATTCCTTGTGAATATCTCAGTTTATGCTTTACATTTATATGGTGAGTTTTAATGCATATGATTTAAAAATAAAGATTTTTGTAATAGAGAAAATGTACGGCAGTTTCCTATCAGATATAGACTAATAAAATGAGTGGTCTGTGCCTGTGCAGTTTATAAAGTGAGCGAAAGGGAATTACAAATTCGTTCCTTTCACATATTGCAGTGGTTAGCATAACATCCTCTAGTTTACAAGGTGGATGGGTTCTAATCTCCCTTAGTGAAAAAGCAGCAAGATGTCCAAGCACTCTAGGCTATAACTGTCTCTAGTGCATTACACGCTTGCAAGAGAAAAGTGTGGATCAAGTGCTCAGTTCCTCTACCTGAGGAGTTGTAGTTCCACTGGTCCATAAACATCATAGTTGTCACTCAGTAAAAGCCGGCAAATCTAGCATTTGTTGTATATAGATGGCAGAAGGTGTCAGCTTTGCTACCAGTTTTCATTACACTTTCCCAGTGGATGTAATGAAATGTCGGCTGTCAGTTAACATAACACATTGCAGGATTGCAACTGTATTGAGAAGGTTAGAGGGGCAGATTATTTTTCTGAAGAGCTCAGTGTTGCTTAGAATGTATTTTTCTGAAGAGCTCAGTGTTGCTTAGAATGCTTGTGTTTAATGAAGCATGTGATTATTCTAACCACACTAGTTATAGGATGGTGAGAAAGGAGGGATTCAAGCACTGTAAAATGTATGATAACGCATTTTAAATATTCAACACTTTTTTTATCAGTTTAGATTCAGAATGAAGTAATTTCCACTTTTTGAAAGTCTTGGTTTGTGTTGCTATTTTTGTTTCATTGTTTTTAAAAAATGTGGTACTACTGAAAAGTTTTTGTAATATAACTAAATATTATCTGCTTTTCATCAGGCTTTATGTTGCTCTTCCTATGCGCTTCCCATAATGAACTGTTGTCTAGTGTCCGGTAAGACACTCATGCTGTCCTATTATGTATTTGAAAATCATTTATATGCTGCAGCTGCAAGCATGTATCTATTTACACCTTCATTTTACTTCACTCAGCTTGTGCCCAGAAAACTCCACTCCATTCCAGCAGCCCAGCAGCAAGGGCACCCGTAGGCAGGTGCAAGGGGGTGCACTTGCACCCCCCTGGAACCAGCTGGCTGATAATTTAATTTAATTTTAATTAAAAAAAAAAACTTTTTTTCGTTTTTTTTTTTTTTTTTTAAACGGCGTTCCCCTTTAAGAATGCCCTTTCCATCCTTTTCAGCTGCACAGACACAACAGGTCTTTGCGACCTGTTTTCATCTTCTGTGTCTGTGCGTTCATTGGTTTACGTCTTTTGCGCGCCTACTGGGGATTTGAATTGCAGAGGACGTTCGGACTGTGGACGCAACAGATGAATGTAGAAGGGAGAGGTAGGTGTGTGTGAGTGTGTTTTAGTATTTAACAGATGTGCGTGTGTGTTTTAGTATTTAAGAGATGTGTCATGTGTGTGTGTTTTAGTATTTAAGAGATGTGTGTGTGTTTTAGTATTTAAAAGATGTGTGTGTGTTTTAGTATTTAAAAGATTAGTTATAAAAAAACTAAAGCAGTACTTTAGTTTATTTAAAACCAGTTCTACCAGTTTATAAATAAAAAAGCACTGCTGATAATTATGAGCTGTCACACAAAATTTTAAGAAACCTCTGCCCTCTTCTTTATAACTGACAGCACACATTAAACACAATCTGAATATCTTTCATGCAATGTTTTACCACAAATGTAAAAACAGTTTACTTGTTTTGGAGATATAAGTATGGTTATTTACTGACCAAAACAAAATTACATGAACTGTCCATGTGCTGTGCAAGTTGCTTATGTGCTGTGCAATCAATTTTTTTTTTTTTGTGCCCCCCCCCCAAGACCTTTCCCGATGGTTACTGATTCCTTGCCCAACTGACCCATACATAGAGCAGAAGCCAGGTAATTCTGGACTAGTTCAGAGCCTTATGTCATATTCATTCCTGCCCATAAATTCATGTCAGTCTTCCATTTCCCAGCAAGAACTAGGCAGTAGGGAGCAGGCCGGCTTGCTGGTCCTGGGAGGCAGTGGACATTCTCCCTATGGGAGCAGTACCTCACGCCTTTGTATCTCCTCTAAGCCTAAAATCACTGCCTCCAAAAAGGAAAGGTGCTGCTGCTTGCTAGGTTCCCTTTCAGCTACTTACTGCAGATGCACTATGATAGTGTGAACTTGGCCAACTTGAAACTCCATTGGTTGAACAACTAGTGCTCTTGCAAAGTGTCACCCAAGTGGCAAGTCACAATCACCTTCCCCCAGTACAGGCATGATGACAGCAGCACTTACTCCCACTCTCCCTGGGCATCTCCTCCAGGCACCTGAAACACTAATGTCTCTCAGGTTACCTGTAACATAGTCGGGGCTTTATAACCATTACCCCATAGAGCTGACTATCTCAGCTGAATTTTTTGCAGTACATAACATTCTTGCTTATGTTGTTCTGTACTGTTTGTCAAAGAGACATGACTAAAAATGCATTATCAGTTGTTTGCCAAACATAGGGAAAATACAGTATGATTAAAAAAAAGTTCCTTTTTTCTCAGTTGTGTGATCTCAGATTTAATATATGTAAGTAAGTGTGTGAGGGTAAAACCCTCTACATTAGGAGTGAAGACCCCCTACAAAAATGATTACAGCTAATGTTTTGTAGGGTTTATTTTAATGTTTTTTTTTCCTTTGGGATGAGAGTTGGGATCTCTAGTAAATCAGTTTAAACAAGCTATATATACAAACTACTCAACAAACTAAAACCTTCCTCACTAGGAGTAGACCAACTCATAATGAGATGGTACACAATGTCTTCATGTTCATCCACAGATATCTGAAAAAGAATATGTAAGTTGGCAGTCTTTTAATTGCCTTTGACATTAAATGGTGGCATTTTAATGTTTAATTCCTGCTAATGGATTACCATATGAAAAGACTGTTGACCTTGGTTGCTTCTGTTCTTCATAAAATCTGTGGTTTCTGTATTTTTGTGCCCTTGCAAAGCCAGTAGTGCATTGATGCAGTGGTAGCAGTGTTGCCTGACAGCTACATGTTCTTTGGTTTGATTCTTGGCTGGGGTGTCTTACCTACTAAAAGTTAGCTTTTGTTCCAAGTCAGACATTCCTCATTAACAAATGTTAAAAATGACACGCATTTGAATATCAGACTTCATATTCTTCAGAAAGTGCATGGTAACACAAAAGCTTTTATTCTAGCAATTTTCTAAGTGTATAAGATGGTTATTTGAAATTTGTCCCTATTTTTTTGGGACTGTATTCCCCCATTATTGGCTTCATCCAGGTTTTGTGCTAAGGTTGAGAGCTATGGTAAGAACTGAATATGTTTGGGGACAGGTGGCTATATTCCCCCATTACTAGCTTTGTCCGTTTTTTTTTGCTAAGAGGTTGATGAGAGCTATGGTGAGAACTGAATGTTTGGGGGCTGTATTCACCCAGTATTGGCTTTGTTCAGGTGTTTTGTGCTAAGAGGTTGACAGCTGTGCTATGGTGAGAACTGAATTCACTAGATGGTAGCCATTTAAGTTTCCGTCTTCCTCTTTCACAAAACAGCTTATTTGGCATAGTGGTATGTTGCTCTGTTTTGCACAGGGTCCCCTTGGTTCAAGACGTGGCAGTGAAATGTATGGTGGAAACGCAGCATTTTATTCTAGCAACTTTCCAACATTATACAAGCAATGTTTAAAATGTGTCCCTGGTTTTTGGCCTTTTGTCATCCCCCCCCCCCCCAATAAATTTTGGCTTTTTCCAGATTTCTTGTGCTGCAAAGTTCAGAGATACAGCTGAGTGTCAAGTAGATTTTACAAGGAGCTGAGAGCTGCAGGGGAACAAAAGTTTAGTGCTGCTTATGCTTAGTCTGCTTGCATTGTTAATAGCACAACAGCTAGTGTACTTGCTTTTGATGCTCAAGGTTGTGGGTTCTACTCCCACAGTAGATAGATGCATTGCTGATACTGTACTGTGTTATAAAAGGGGTGGATGCTGCAGTCCTTTTTGGCAAAGATACCTAGTAGCTATGAACCTGTTATCAATTTGCTATCCATTCCCTATTGTGGTATTACTAGCTTATCATTTTTTTAATGCATGCAACATAGGCAATTTATTCTTCAAGGGCAACAAGCACTTTATTGTAGATGAAACAATGACATATAAAGTTGTTTGCTAGCAGCAACCTCTTTATTAGTTACGGATTTCTTTAATGTGGATTTTACTACTACAGAGATTGTGCATATTTACTGATACTGGTGGACTATATAAGGTTGAGTAGACTTTTTATGATGGAAATGTTCTGAATTGGGCAGTTTTGTCATTTGGTGTATGCATTTTGTTTCATTGTTTACTGGAAAAATGCTCAAAACAATAAATTTAAAATGCCCTGTAACAACTGTACTATATTGTACAAGGAATATAATGTAATGCAGTCGGGAAGGTGTATCAAAGAGCATGTGTATGTTTCATGTTCAAGGGGCCTATGATTTTGAAAATAGCCCAAAGTTAATCTTTATCTGCCACTGGCAAAATGTATTTTCTTTGAATGTGGGTTTCAATGCTGTTTCAATGCATGTGAGTTTCAAAGGCAGAGAAGTTTTAATGTTAAGTCTATTTTCATTGTGAGACTGCATTGCTTTGTTTAACAGATATCTATTAGGGTTTGTGCTGTAAAATGCAAAATAAAACTTTCAAATGAAATCTAAATCATCGCAGAAGTAAAGCAGTAGGCACATTACAGTGCTTATGGTAAATGGGGCAAAATAACCAAGGAATGCGACATTGGAATGGCTGCAGGGGGAAGGCTCCATTCGACCATGATTTTGTGAGGGGGGGGTAGCAATCTCAGACAGCCCCAGTTGAACTATACCTCTCAGTTGTCCATATTTTTGTAGAATGAATAGATATTTGCTTCTTATTTTTGGTTTGTTCCTCATACAATTTGTGATTTTCTAGCAAATAATTTAGGAATGAAGTCACTAAATGACAGACATTGAGTTTCAGATGTCATAACCTTCAGAAAAATGTATGCTAATGCAAGACCTGATATTCCATCACTTGTCTTAAGTTTATACAAGAACAATTTTTAGTAGTGTTTGTATGTTCCCCCAATATTTGGCCTTGTCCAGATTTCCTGCATTAAGAGGTTGAGAGGTATGTGCAAATCGCTTTGTAGAATTAGGAATATCCAAACCTCTCCATTGTCCCCAATTTTTGCTCAAAATGTTGATCTCCCCTAATAATCCCTCCTCAAAATGGCAATTTTGGAAGAAAATGTGATTGAAGTCTCCTAGAATAATGGTGTTGGCTTAATGCATAGGGACACCATATTAGTTAAATAGGAGATATGGACTGATGGGGTACATAGAGAGTTAGGTATGACACAGTAAGGAGTTTTGTTAATGCTAAGTTGGATGTAGAGGAATTCCACGTCATTATCTCACCTAACAAGTCTGGAGATGAATTGTTCCTTAAGAATATGTAGACACCATCACCCTTTCATCTAAGGTGGTAGGCCTGAACTTGCGGCAGGTATTGAAATCCTGCATTAAAGGAGTGCTATCATCGGTCTTGAATTAGGTCTCTGTGATGATGCATATATAGATGTTTTCCAGGGGAAGCAGTGCTTCTAAGGAGTGGACTTTTTAGCTTAGGCTCTGAAAAGGAAATTGGTTATTTTCTAATTCATGTAGCTATAAAATTCAGTATAAAAACTGTAACAGCTTCTGAATGCAAACACACTATTTATTAAAGCAGCATCATGGTAGGGAGTACTTCAGTACAGAGAGATTCAACTATATACATAGACATGAGTTCCTTTATACCTTTCTGTCAAAAACAAACACACACCATGTTCATACAGAGTTTAAAGTTGTTGTAACTTTGAAAAAATCTATTTATGTATTTCTTGCACTAAGAAGTTGAGGTGTGTGTGACAGATTCAGAGAGAGAGAGAAATGCCCTAGTTAGACCTAACAGGTGGACTTTATTTTCAAGTGCATTTTCAAGGAATTGTGAGCTTCAAGGGAAGCAAAGGTTACTGCTGCTCATGCTAAGTTTGCTTAAAATGTGCAACTGTTTTGTTTAGCAAATGGTATCATTATTGTGGTATAGAATTTTAAAGCAGTGTTAGGACAGTAGGTAGCATCTTGATGCAAAGGACTGTAGGTTCTATTCGTACAGCATGTACATTTGTATTTTAAGGGCGGTATGGTACTGCAGTTCTTAGTATGTCCTCCTTTGGATGAGACACCTAATAACTATGAACCTGTTTTTCAGCCTGCCACCCATTCCCTATTGCAATATACCAACTTACCATTTATTTCAATGTAGCACAGGCAATTTATTCTTCAAGGGCAACAGACACTGAATTTGTAAATGAAACACTGAAATATAAAGTTTTTTTCTAGCAACAACCTCTTCATTGGTTTCAGATCTCTTTAATGTGGAATTATTCAGATGACTTTTACTTCTGCAGAGATTCTGCATATTGATTGATATTGGTGGATTGTATGACAGACGTTTGAGTGGCCCTTTATGGTTGAAATGTTCTGAATTGGGCAGGTTGTCATTATTGGTTCATATGATTTGTTTCATTGCTTAAAAGAAAAATGCTCAGAACTATAAATTTAAAACACACTCTAACAAGTGGTGCTGTATTATACAAGGGATATAATTCAATTATTATGTAGTATAATTAATACAGTCAGGAAGGTGAATCAAATAACTTTTGCATGGTTCTAAAAATGTGTGCAAGGAGCCTATGATTTGGAAACAGGCCAAAGGTAAACTTACCCTGCCACTGGCCAGATGCATGTTCGTTGAATGTGGGTTTCGATGCTGTTTCAGTGAATGTGGGTTTCAAAGGTAGAGAAGTTTTAATGCTGTTTGTTTTCATTGTAAGACTATTGCTTTGTTTAGGTTTAGTAAATGTCTATCAGTGTTTGTGCTACAAAATTTGAAATAAAAGTTGTAAATGAAATCCAGATATCTGTAATCATTGTAGAAGTAAAGCATAAAACAGTAAGCACACTGAGAGATTTGAACAGTGTCTATGACAAATGGGGAGAAATAGCCAAGTAATGGGATGCTGGAATGGCTGCTTGGGCGGGGGTGGGGGTGGGGCTGAGTGGGTGGGGCAGCAGATGGGGTGGGGCTGCTTGGGCGGGGCTTGGGTTTGCACCCCCCTGCAAAAAATCCTGCGGGCTCCCTTGCCCAGCAGGTAGCACATTTGCCTTCACTGCTGAAGGCTGTAGATTGTATTCCCACACCAGGCAGTTGGATTAATTTTCCATTATTGACACTGCAGCACAACATAAGGGGGGGGGGTGCTACACTCCCGAGTGCGCTATCCTTTGGATGAGATGTTAAACCAAGACCCATCTTCCTGTATTGGTGATAGCTGAGGTGGATGTAAAAAAATCCCATGGCACTTATCGAAAAAAGTAAGTAATTTCCTCAGTAGCCTAGTTAATATGAATACTTTCTCAGGTCTCACCTGAAAAGAGGCCATTGGCCTATTGAGACTAAGTCAGTCAAGAAAGTGACTGATAAATGGATGGCAGATAAATGGGGAATAATAAGGACTTGTTGGTAATGTAAAGGGACATACATCCGCTTGGAATACATAATTTACTCATAAATGTATCAGTTTTGTTTAACATGAATAAACAGTGTCTGTGCCAAAAGGTACATGGTAAAATCCTGATGTGTATGCAGCTGGTGATAGAACTGGGACCTTACCATATCACTAATGAAAAATGGCTGAAACAAGGGACAGAATGGGGAAACTAAGTACATCTGAAGTACAGTTACAATGTCTATACAAATCACTGTCATTCTCACATAAAAGCCCTCAAAATGTATTCTGGGCCTTCTTACAGAATCCTTGAATATCTTTGCAAACACAGATCACTTGCACTACAGTACTCTTTCTGAGGAGAACTGTTTTTGCATACAAATAGCTGCTGGGCCATTATATTTTCATATTCAATTTATTTTACATTTGTTTACTGGGAAAGTCCAACTGGGACAGATCCCATTTTCAGCAGAGGCCAGGGGAGAAACACTCCAGATGCATGTCTTTGGAATGTGGAAGGAAACAGGAGCACCCAGCAGAAACCCACACAAACGTAGGAAGGACATATATACTCTACACAGAGGGCACCCCAGCCAAGAATTGAACCAGAGTACCTCTTACTTTTATTTTAGAAATGCATGTAGATTCTCTTATTTTGTCAGCTGCTCAACTTAACAGTACTAATATTAAAAAAGTGTCTCTTCTTTGACAGGTTCCCAGCGGTATTGTGTGGCTACTTTATATTTTTGCCTCACATTTTTGGTCTGTTTTTCATAAAATTGTAGTATTCAGGCAAATTAGTGTTAAATCATTAAAGATTGAAGTTAGAAAATAATGACAGACATTTGATTTTCAGATTTCATACCCTTCAGATAATTCATGCTAATGCAAGACCTACTATTCTATTATCTTTCTAAGTTTATAAGAGCAATATTTAAAAATTGTTATTTTTGGGCCTTTGTCTCACTTCTATTTATGGCTTTGTCCAGATTTCTTGCTCTGAGGTTGAGAGGTATGAAAAATCTGTCAAGGCCATCACTGTCAGCCAGAGACATTTCAAATTGTGACATGCTTGTTGCAACCCACTCCCCCATGTAGTGACTCTGATGTGTCCAAGCAAGGCAAGGAGCAGTTATGCAGTGTAAGTGTGCAGAGTATCCCTCCATCCAAGGTAGACACAAGTACTACAGTGGCTTTTCTTCTGTCCTTGATTTTGCAGAATGTTCTGGTTTTCTGTCATATTTTATACTGTTGATTTATGCTTATTATTATTCAGAAAATGCAAGTTGTTGCACTGCCCGTTGCTCTGTGTTTAAGTAGCAACACTTTAATGACCATCAGGTAAGCTCGTCTAAGACTGTAAGATGCAAGTAAGCTTTACTAAGCATACTGTTAAATAATTACCAACAATGAAAGCCTTTTTGTTGTTGCCATGCAGAGAATATTTACATAACTAGCTAGAGTATAAGCCTTAGGTATTGAAATGCATATGACAGTATTTGTAATAAAGGACAGGATTACAGTATTTTCAGAAGCTCAATACATTTGTTGGGGACTTGCAGTAATCTTTGCGGGCTTTACCAGTAAACTACACAGAATGCTAATCTATCATGTGTGGTCCATAACCTGTGCACTAATCCTTTAAGCAATTTATCTTGAGCTTGTTTGTTCTTTGTTCATTTTTTACTTTGATCATGTTTTCCCCATGAAAAAGTAAATAGTTGTTGTCAGGCAGTTGGTCTTTTTTGGATAAGAAGCATTTTTACAAGTGGGGGTATCACAGAGATTGCTACTTTCAGCATGTTACTTGGTACTTTTATAAAGCTGAATATAAATTATACTTAGAACTGCAGTGCAAGGAGAAGTGGTTTGAGTTGAGTTCTGCTTGTTTTGATTTTGACTGGCATTCCAGTAATGTACTTAAAAAGTAATTTATTTTTTCATGCCTCACAATCTTTTTATTTCCATCTAGATATTAAATAAGCTGTCATGTAGCCAATGCATTGAAATATTTTTTTCTTCTCCACTTCAGTTTGTCTTGATTGGACTCTCATAATGACAGTTTGGCACCACAGGGCAGTATATTTAATTCATGTCCCAGTTTTTGTTGTTTTGAGCATAGCTCTGGCCCTTTATAGTTGGCCACACCCCTTTCCATTGGCCCCACCCATTCAACTGTCTCCTGCAGCCCCCCCTTTGATTTGAAGTCACCAGCCACCACTGGACAGTGACAATAACAAATCTTATTGAATTCAAATTAGAATAAAACCAATAGAAGATATGCAAATTTTAATAAGCAGTGTTAAAGTCATGCCAGCTCTTGTATTCTGGAGAAGCACCAGTGTGAATGCCATTTGAGATTTATTGGCTTTGCCTGTAAATGGTGGTATATTATGTAAGGGTAGTCAGAATGAAAATAGTAGTGAATCCAGTGGTTGTTAAGATTATCTCACAATAATTCAGGGTGAGAAAAAATAGCTTATGTGGTTCTAGAGATGCACAGGCAGAAAAAGCCAAGAGGCCAAGGCTCACTGCCTTCATTAAAGCAGAAAATATGTTAATGAATCATTTTGTTAATGTTTTGTTTTATCCCGGTATCTAAGAATGAGATTAATGTAGCTTATGGTAGGATTGACTGCCTGCGAGAGGAATACTTAGTAGAAAACAGAATTGATGGAAAAACTTTCCATTTTCTAAAGCAAGATAATCCTGTCATTCCTAATGTGTTTGGAATACCTAAGGTACACAAGAATATTAAAGATCCACCTTTTAGACCCACAGTTGCTGCAAAGGGTTCAAAAACACACCCATTAGCAGTATATATAGACTATTGGACCAAAGAAATTGTGGAAAAAACGGATCATTTGATTAAAGACTCATGGGTATTTTTGAGTAAGTTAACACAGGAGATATGGAAAGAAAATGTTAGTTTTCTGACCATTGATGTTAAAGATTTATTCACTAGTATTCCGAGAGTCGAAGGGCATCAGTATTTTGGAGATAGTTTGTATAAATTCTCGACAATGACAGGTGATAAAACTTCACTTGTTTTGGAACTAATGGAAATAGTACTTGATCACAACTACATTCATTTCCAAGGTGAATATTACCAACAGACTAGTGGTGTGCCCCCATATATGCTAATTTAATTATGTTAGAGTGGGAACACCGTTATGTTTTCAACAGCCCCTACATGAACAATATACATCTGTATGTAAGGTATTTGGACGATATATTTGTTCTGTGGTTGGTGGGGGGGAGAGTGTTCACTCCTTCATGCAATACATTAACGATACAACCACTTTTTTTTTAATTTACCTATATTTGGGAAAAAGAAAACATCAACTATTTGGATACTACTATATCTTATACAAATGAGGGCTTTAAATCTAGGATTTACAGAAAAAATACCTGGTGTAACAGTTACTTGCATTTTACTAGTAACCACCCCATATTCCAGAAAGAAAGTTTGATTAAAGGACAAGCAGTTAGAATAGCGAGGATGACTTCTGATAAGAAGAAACTTAAAGGAGAGTTTGATAATTTGAAAGAAATGTTTGTGGATAGGGGATATCCTACAGATTTTGTTCAAAATATTTTGAATGAAGTGTATAGAGGGTGGGGTACTAGGTGCAAGGCACTTTTAGGTAGACCTTTACAGGTTTCTAATAACTCAAGGAATGCAAGGAAATATCAAAAAGCATGTGTAGTGAAGTTTAATGGTTTTACAGGACCCTTCTCTAACATTATTAGGGCAAATTGGAGTATGTTCAAAGTTAATAAGGAATTACATGAAGTAGTAGGAGATGAGCCCATGTTTTCACTTAGGACTGGTGAATTTGAACAGGTAGAAGTTAGAAATGTTAAGATCAAACAAGGTACCACCTCCTGTGGAAGATGTAGACAATGTTCGTCTATAATAAAGGAAGGTATTTTGCATTTACAAAATGGATTAAACAGCAGTGTAGTTTTTTGTAAAGGTAACTGCAATACAAGGATGTTAGTGTATTTGGCTGTGTGTGGGGGATGCACAGCATTTTATATAGGGAAAACGGAGAGGGCACTGAAAGATAGGATATATGAGCACCTATATGACAGTAAGTCTAAAAAAAGAGACAAGTGCCCTATATAAACATACTTTGAACTGCATCTCCCCTAGCAGTTTCAAATTTGCAATTATAGATATTGTAAAAACAAATTCCAGGGGAGGAGACATAAGGAACATTTTATTGAATAGAGTGTTTAGATGGCAGCTCAGGTTAAAATCTAGTACACACCCAGGATTAAATGAATATAGTTCGATTAAACCTGTATTATCTTTGAAAGCCTCACAAATTTAATAAAATTAATTATAAAATTATTAGTATGTATACATTTAATCTAGGGAGGTAGCAGGAAAGGGTTAAGCTAAATGCTGGTTTACAGCAGTGAATTTCTTATTGATTGTTAATTAATTTAATTGCACAAATATTTGAATTGTTTAAACGGTTTCAATTTGTTAAATAATTGTTTGTGATATATAAAGGAGTTGATTTTTAAAGATGGCATCTGATGAAGTCTTGTGCTCAAGACAAAAGCGCTAATTTTTGCATGTTTGTGGATTAAACAATTTTTACTACACCATGGAAGACTGGACCTTTTACATTTTTATTGGTTTCGGTTTTAATGTTTTGTTTTAGTCAAAACAGATGCAAAACCACCTACTCACTGGTATCTATTCCCTTCTCACTCAAAATTCACTAACATCTCCACATGTTAACAGGTAGTAATGGCCTAACATCCAAAGAAACTCTCACATTAATGGTACCATACTAATGTATGCTCTTCTGCCTCTACAGCCCACACTTTGTATTATTTATTTTCCTCTCTAATGTCCTTCCATGACATTATCATCACTCTAATAATAAACTCTCTTTCCATGTTCTTAATTTTCCTGCCTGTCATATCATTCTTTTCCTCTGTCTGTTTTGGCAGCAGAATAATCCATTATTTTCACCTCCATGCATTACTAGAAATATAGTCAATATTTTGAATAACTATTCATTAGTTTCTTGATATAGGTTATCCTCTTCTGCAGTGTGTCTTGCTACTTCCACCCCATATTGTATTCTTAATATTTCTATAAATGGATTTCAATCTGTTTGTGTTTTTATCTGTTGGAGGGATTTTATCCCCTTGTATATAATTGTTATTTGTTGTTTATTGACATTTGTATACGGGGAACATACAACTGGACACAGGTGCCCTTTTTCAGCACAGGCCCAGGGAGAAAAGCTCCAAGTTAGCATATTTAATTAAATCAATATTTACAATAAATTTTATAATGCAGTTTCAGTGAATATATAGTATAACAGCCAGTATAATAACATTTCTATTGATATTCAAAAACATTAAATTTGCAGGCTTTTTACTGAGATTTTACAGATACCAGAGTGGTATATAAGAAAGGTAGGAGTAATTTAAGAACTATGATAGAGTTTAGTATTAGAAGAGAAAAGCAAGTTTGAGTGTTAACAGAGAAGTAGTGATGGAATAGCAATGTGTGCTAATTAGAAGTAGGTATAGTGCTTTAAGAAGTACAATAAAGTGAGGTATTAGAGGCAGATAAGCAGGTTAAGTGATTTAGTGCTTTAAAGGGAGGTATGAGAAAGGTGATGAAGGGTGTTAGAGAGCTATGTCCCAGATGAGGAGCAGGGACAAAGCTAGGAGGCAAAGATGTAGTCTTTTAGTAATCGTTTGAAAAAATGAAGGTGTGTGATAGACCTGCTTGATATAGGAATTTAGCTACACAAGTGGAATAGAAACTGACCCCAGCAGCCCTTTGTGGTTTGTAGATGGTAAGCATTTGTTTCTCATTTGACCGAAGGGGCAATTTGGAAAATAGTATTGAAGTAACGGTGTAATTGCTGGGCAGGCGGATGGAGTATGGATGATTTTATGGGTTAAGGTAGGCTAAGTATAAGATAGGTGGTGATGAAGCTCAAGCCATTTAAGTATTTTTAGTACTAGACAATTGTGGGCATGGTAAGGTTTGTTTCAAGCAAATCTGGTGACCTTGTTATAGCACTGTACAAGTTTAGACATAAGTGAGGCTTGTAGGTTGGACACGATATAGGCTCCATACAGGACAGAGGGCAAGAGGTATGTGATAGCTAGGGTTACCTTGCCAGAGTCTGTAAGGAATGTCTTTACTGTATTTAGGGTGCCTAGTTTTTGATGGGTTTTCTTAATCCTGTTGTGGATATGTAAATCATATTTAAGATTGTCATGTGGGGTAACTTCAGTCATGGTATTATTTAAGAAATACATTTTAAAGTTGTTTTTTCATGAAAATGTGATTTTTGGAAAAGAGAGTAGTTAGCTTTTTTGAGCTCATTTAGTAGCAAGTGATTAGCCAACTTTCAACATTGTTAAAGACTTCTTGAGTAATTCTCTGAAGATGTATTAAGTTGTCAAAAATGCATATTATTATAGAATCATCAGCATATTGTATGAGGAAAGTTTGCTGAAGGGATTTATGTAAATTGTTAATGAATATATTAAAGAGAAGATGGCCAAGAATGGGGCCCTGTGACACACCAGTATTGACAAGAAGAAAGGGAGAAAAAGTGCAGCCATTTAACAGACTGGTATCTATCAGTAAAGTAGTTATTAAACCATAATAGTGTGAGTTGTAATAGCCTGAGGGAAGACAGTTGGTAGAGGGGTTTTTGATGAGACACTATATCAAAAGGTTTAGAGAGATCAAGGAATATAGAGGAAACAAGTTTGCCTTCATCTCTGCCTTTGTTAATAATATCTCTGAAAGTTAATAAGACCATGGTGGGTCTAAAGCCATTCTGTGTGGGATTCAGAAGCTTTTCCAGAAGAATATGTTAAAGAAGTTGCTTGTGAATGCACTTCTCAAGAATTTTTGACAAAGGGGATAATATGGCAATACACCTGAAACTGGTTATATCAGATGAGGTTCCTCCTTTATGAAGGGGGATAATTAAGAATTTGTCCGATGGAGAAGGAACATATGATTTCCTGATAGATCTGTTAATTAGAAGAGACACAGCATAGCTTATTGAACTGGCAGCCAGCTTGAGATATTCTGCTGGGAGATTATCTACTAAAGGAGAACAGGGTTGCAGTTTAAGAAGTAGTAATTTGATGGGGTCTATATTATATCATTAAAAGCTTAAAAAAGCAAACGATGAATAATCAACCCCATGTAAGCGAAAGCTTACAATCTTGAAAGCTCAGAACAGCGATTTTTTTCCAAGGGGAAAAAATCCCTGTTCCAAAAAAAAAGAAAATTGAAAGAATACATAAAGTGGGGGGCTTGGGTCTATATTAAAATCTCAAAGTCTGACAATATCGAATAGGATATTGTCGACACGAGAATACCAAAAGCACACTACATCGAATGTTTAAACAGAAAATCTCCATAGAGGAAGATTTCCGTTTACTTCAATGTAGTGTGTTCTCAGAGTTGGTATATTTAAGTAGGGGGGTGTGGGGGGCGCAGGGGAGCTTGCCCCCTGCCTATACACTATTTATTTTTTTTAATTTAGTATTTTTTTTTTTTTTTTTTGGTTTTGATGGTTTAAGACTTTGATCACTAAAGTTTGATCTTTAGTGATTCGAAATTTTAAACCTTCAAGATTATAATATAGATCTGGGGGGGCTTCGCCCCCCCCACACCCCACCTACTTAAATATACCAACTCCGAAATCGCACTACATTGCCGAAAACTACAAAGTAACGGAAGCGGCCAAACAAATTCTTTCCCTGGGAAAGAATTCGCTTAAAAGCCGCTTCGCTATTTTGCCTTTGCATTGTTTTAAGTTCGACCAAGACGCATTCGATAGAATGCATCTTCAGTCATCTAATAGGAACCCATTTGATGTAGGAGGTAGGGGTGGGGGGTTTTGGGTGAAATAAGTGTTGTTTGCTGTCTGAGGAGAGGGCATGTCAGGATTGTCGAGAGGAAAATCTTTAGTAAGGACCTTAATGCTTTCTAGAGTATTAAATTGAGAAGCTATTTTGGAGGGAGTGTTATTTGGGGCAGGATTAGAAGTGGTGGATGTTCCAAGTTGGAATATATTATTAAAGGCAGACCAGAAATTTGGATGACAGATTTAGTAAGGGATTACCAAAGTAGATTTTCTTACCTGCAATAATCTGCCTTTTCATATGGTTACATAGTTCTTTTAAGTGTTGTAGGTTTTGGAGAGATCTATATTTTAACCATTCATTCCAAGCCCCATCTCTTTCATACATTAGGTGCCTTCTTTCAGTGGATAACCAAGGAATATGGTTATTCTGTATTCCTTTGTTCTAGTTGGATCCTGTCTATTGAGGGTTTTCAGGAAAAGTGTTTGTTGAGTAGAATATTTTTCAGGATAGACCAGTTAAAGGAGCTTACAATTCAGTTAAAGGTATCAGGGTTAAATTTAATGAGATTATGGGAAGATCTAAGTAAGTGTTGTTTGATGTGATAGGTACCAAGAGCCAATCTTTTTAGGATAGTTATAACGTGTGGAGGAGAAAATGAATTGAGCCAATCCAAACAGGTTTAGGCTAGTTGACAGATATTTTCTGGAGATAATCTGCAGTCAAAATTAACGTCACTTAGGATTAACTTTTCATTAGAAATTGTATGTGAGATCCCATTTAGGATGTTTTCCAGGGCTGTAGCATTATTACCTAGGGGAATATAGAGTACTATAATATATAGCTGCTTATGGTTATTTAGTTGAATATGGGAGATGAGTTCAGCATTATGGAATTTGGGAATAGGTTTATTGTAGGGTAACATTTCAAGATAGTCAGGGTATAGTAAAGCTATTCCACTACCTTTTTTGAGTTCTATTAGCCCTGATGATATAACCAGGGAGTGATATTTCACAGTCAAGTATATGGGGTTTTAGCTATATTTTAGTTATGGCAAGAATATCTAGTGTATTGTGAGACATCCAAGTATGGAGTTCTGAAATTTTATTATAGATGTCACGATTATTTAAGGAAATGAATTTAAACTGTTTGAGTGAGTTTGAGATAGGTGGGTTGAGCTTTAATGGTTTTGGTGATGATGGTGTGGTCCCTGTTTTGGAAGTAGATTGGTGGGCTGAGTGGTGGGGAGTTGGCTTGGAATGAGTTTTGGAGGCTACTGAGGAGCCAGGATGGAAGGAGGAACAGGAGCTGGGATGAATATCCCCACAGAGTGGAAAGAGAGAGAAAAAAATGGGTATGTTTGATAAGCTTCTTTTGGTTTAACATTAGCAGTTAGTTTAATTTTGGGATGGTCGGTGTGAAAGTTTAGTAATCTGAATTTGAAGTAAAGATTGGGTGAGTCTTTGTATATACTGGAAGTTATTAGGTGTGGGATATTTTGAATGGTTAGACAGGGAGCACATAGTGGGAGAAATGTGTACAAGATTGAGTGATGTAGGGTAAGGTGTATATATATACATATATATATATATATATATATATATATATATATATATATATATATATATATATACACACACAGACACACACACATATATATATTTCAAAACTTCGAATGTCTTTTAGCTGGGACCATACACACACCCCCCACTATTAAAATATGCCAACTCCGAGATTGCGCTATAATGAGGAAAAGGGAATATTCCTGTTCTGCGCTGTATGGAGATCTCCGTTTAGATGTTCGAAGTTTTAAAACTTCGATCATATGATTTTGGTCATATGAAATTCAAAGTTCTGAAACTTTGATCACTTAAATGGGACCTGTGTGTGTATATATATATATATATATATATATATATATATATATATATATATACACACACACACACAACACACACACACACACACATGCACACACACAAAACACACACACACACACACACACACACACACACACACTCAATCACACTGTGCACACTCAAACTCACACAACCTTACACTAGTGCATACTCGCACATCCTCGCATATTCACACACACACACACACACACACACACACACACACACACACACACACACACACACACACACACACACACAAACACACACACACACACACCAATGTATGTTGTGCCTCTTGTCTTGCTAGCAGATGGAGAACAAGGACCAAAAGCAAGTTTTCACAAAGGATGGCTGGCTGCCCAATTTTTGTTTTAATAATACAGCCAATTAGGGATGCCCAGAAGCTAAAAGCTCAATCCATTATTTGATTTAAGGGGGGGGGGCACTCCCCACTCGCCCTATAATTCCGACACCACCCCTGTTTGTGTCACATGCAACATGTAACTATATATAAACTGATTTTATATGTATACATTTCATGTTCTGAAGTAACACTAAAGTACCCATATTTTAATTCCATGACCTCAGTTGTTTGGTTCATTATTTCAATCTTAGTGTTTATTTTATTGGTTTATGTTTTTTGTCTATATTTTAATATCCACAGGCATCTTCCTGATATTTCAAAATTTCTCCCACTCAGTTTTCTCTTGGGTATCCACCAAGAGGTCCATATCTAGGGCACATAGCTCTATCATATTGGACAGAAACACTAGCTTTTCATTTCATTACATCAGATGTTGTAAACAAGTTTTTACTGCCGCATGCTTTACCATGACATTTAGTGTATATACACCATCAGCGGCCTACACATTGTGATATCTACAGACACCAGTTCAAATATATAAAACAGCATTAAGGCACATTAACAATATCAAGTCAAAGTAAACAGCTTTTTATACAGAAAAATATAATTGAATAGCCTTTTAACATCAACTATGTCATGGGATATATTGATTATTAACAGAACTATAAATTCATGGTGAAGTATCATAATAGCCTGCTAAAATCATTCTGCCCATTAGTTTTTACTTCTAGGTGCAGGGCCGGCCTTGCGTGTAGATGAAGTCGGCAACGGCCTAGGGCACCGTGCTTCTAGGGGAGCTCTTTTCATTTTCATTTCTTTATTTTTAGAGCAACATTTCTTTGCTCTGAAAAATAAAGAAATAAAATATAAGTGGTGATTGTTTATTCCTATTACTCACTGCCTAGTAACTGCTGAAATAACCATCTTAATATCCATGTAGATATGTAGATGCCGTTATTAGTTTCTTTAAATACATAAACATCCTGATAAGTTAAATTGCATTAATTTTACTTAAATACTAAATTACATGCACCATTGTTCAGCCAGAAATGGGCGTATGTTTTTTTTTTTTTAGATGGGTCAAGCTTTTGGACTTGCGCATTTTGTAGGCTAGTGTGTAGTACTATAGTGTTACTTAATCAAATACCCTCAATTTCCACGTGAAGGTAGTTTTCCACAAAAAATATTAACATAACTATACATTTATCAAGCTTGCATTTTCTGCACGGCAATCCCTGCTCACGGTTCAGAACTTGTTTATTTAAATGTGTTAACCAGCAAAGAACATTTACACTTTTCAGATACTTTTATTTGCCCTTGAATTTACTCATTTCCTTCATAAAGACACATTTTAAGGATGCACATATTATTAAATAACCAATCCATGTCTGTAGAAAAATTCCTTATCAGCAACTATTTGGGTATGATATCTGACCCACTGCTATAATTTCTAAAAATCATTTGATCTTAAATTTTAGGTCAGAAGGTGAAACTCCCACCTTATATCATTTCAGATTATCTCAACTGCTCCGCATTTGGTGGAGCACTCCAATGTCATTCCCCTAAATAGTACTGCTCCATTGCATCACTTTAACACCACATAGCGCTGCTTTCTGCTTTTCATTGGCTTAGTTGCAAAGCCAGTAAGAAACTTACTTCTGGAGCTCATTGCAATTAAAATGACCAATGGAAGATGCTATTAGATAGTTTGCACTCCTACTGTGTGTTCGAAAAAAAATACTGTCCACAGTTTAATAGCGGATTTCTGGTGGATCAAGAAGACTATGTAAGCTGGTGTTTCTGATTCCAGGAAGACAACAGTAGTAATATCTTAAAATTTATGTTGATTCTGAAGCATGAAATGGACCTGGACTTCATCTTGAAGTAAAATATGTTTTTAGACAGCATCTCCCAGCTGCATTGCAAGTCATGACCTACCAGCTAAGGGCCTTCATGCTTTCACTGAGCTTCATATATTGGTGCAAGTGCAAATGTTGAATGAAATGAAAAAATCCCATATGTTAAAAAACATAAAAACTCTAAGACATAAGGGCATAATCCAATCACTCTCTTTTCCTTCAGAGTGATTGGATAACACTATTGAGGGCTGATAGGGGATTAGGTTTAAATGAAAGGGTATCTATTAAACCTAGGCTGAGGCAGCGCCAGCATGTGAAGTGATTATATGTAATTTTTTTTAATATGAGTATGCCTATGTTATGCCCTTATGTCTTAGAGTTTTTATGTTTTTTAACATATGGGATTTTTTCCATGTATATTTATATATATATTTTATGATATGTTTTAGTGGTTTTATGCATTTATACTTCTGCAGTGTGCAGTTTTTTGCAATATGTTATGCCTTTAAATAGAATTTGGTATTGGATCAACTTTTTGATAGGTTAATTGTTTAATTGTATCTGTGTGCTTTCAATATATAATAAGTCTGCATTAGGTGTTTGTTTCATGGATCTGAAGAAAATACAGTGAAAGCGCTTATCCGTTTATTTCTGTTTGCAATAAATACGTGGATTTTACATCTGGGACTATCATTTTTTGTCATTTCCTCACTTTCACTCCTGCTCAGTACAAGTTCTTCATTTATATTTCTCTTTATATTTTCTCTGAGCAGGGGCATTCACCTGTGAAGCAGTATCTTGCTTGACTTCTTTACAGTACAATGTATGTTTACTACATCATGTGTACTTGTATGTTTCTTAGAAGCTTCAGAATGGACATTAATTTAAATTATGCTGTCCTTTTTTGTTTTTGATTAACAAGTATTTGAAATGGTTGTAAAGCCATTACAATTTCAGTTTATTTTAGATCTCTTTAAATATGGATAAAAAGAAAGCAGAAAATGAAAAAGTGGCGCACAAAAAAATTGTGAAAAGAAATAAAAGAATCCACAATCAACCACAGAAAAAATGCAAAAAATGAATGGATGTATTCAGCAGGTTTTCTGTTCCTGGACCCAGTGCCAAAGAGGAAACGAGTGCAGAAGACCTCATAGGAATACACAGAGAACCCCAAACTAATATTTCATTAATACAAGAAAAGAATGCATCTACTGAAAAAGAAGAAACCATCACTAAACAACAAGAAATGCACAATGAAGTTCAAAAGTAATAAGTAAGGCTGTACATACTTGTAAAACTGACAGCACCCCTGAAAGTACTAAAATTAACTACTTTTCTCATCCCAGTCAGAACTTCCTGTCTACATTTTTAATTTACCATCCAAAACAAGACATTACTGATCCCGTATTACAAAAACTTTTAATAGGAAAGATGGGAAACACTATAAGTGTTTATCCTGCTGCCAGGAAAAAATGCTTTATTTTGTTCTGTTTGTCTGGCATTTTCTAAAAGTTCTGAAACAAATCCATTTAATAAAGATATGACAAGTAGGAGAAATATCCATCAAAGAACTGAAGAACACAAAAGAAATTAAATGCATCCAAGTTGTGTCTAAGCATATTTTTTACATGTTACCAGTGCCGATATCGGTAACTTACAGGTTCATAGGTATGTACTAGGCTAATGGCCCTGGAGCCTTTACAAGCCTCACCCATAGGATTACCCTGACATCATGCCACCCAACCTTGGTTCCTAGTGCCTCTGTCGAGTAGAGCCACTGGAGTGATCCCTGCGGTGAATTTTCTATTTCCCATCCACTCATCAAGATTTCTCTTGAAGACGGCCAATGAGGTACTCTGCTTGACATGTATGGGAAGACTATTCCATAGCATGGGCATTCTCTGAGTTATGAACCTGTCCCTCCAGCATGTTCTGTTGATTGTGGTAATGACGGTGAGGTCTCTGGAGCATGTGGTGCGGAGAGATTGGGATTTCTTTAGATGTAGCATTTCTAACAGAGCTGGGTCAGGCATAGCTGGCAAGTCAAGCAGAGATTGCCTCTAAGTAGGCAATAAGAGACAGAGAATAGTTGGAGTTTTTTTGGTCTGTCCATATAGGATAAATGTTTAAGGCCTATGATCCTCTTTGTGAGGTACTTTTGCGGCCTATCCAGTTTTTGCAGCTGTTTAGTGAGGTACATGCCAAATGGGGCATTGCACTCAATGATTGGCCTAATGAGGGAAGAGTAGAGGGAGACAATGACTTCTTTCTTCATGGATGCAAAACCCTTAGTAATGAGATGTGCCACATAGAAGGACTTTCTGACCACAGTGGCAATGTGGTGGTCAAAAGAGAGGTTGCTGTCAACCTGTGTTCCCAGATCTCTTATAACACCTTCTGTGTTCAGTGAACTACGATCAATGTGGTAATTATAGGAACTGGGTTTTTCCCAAAGGGGATGACGACACGTTTTTTAGTATTGAGCTTAATGCCATGGTTCTGACACCAGTCATTGGTCTCAGTGAGAACTTTCTGTAGGATGTCAACATCACTCGGGGAGTTAATAATAGCTCCCAACTTGCAATCGTCTGCGAATTTTGTCAGTGAGAGTCCCTTTGTGTTGGCCTGGACTTCACAGAAGTAGATACCAAACAAGAGAGGACCCAGGACCGAACCCTGTGGGACTCCACTTGTGACTGGTCAGCAATCTGATTTGGTGTCAGCTACTTTCGAACTGTGGGTTTTACCTGTGAGCCAGTTTGCAACCCACCTAGTGATATAGGGGTTGATGCTTAGCTTAGTGAGTTTTTCTATGATTCCTGCATGGGGAATGGTAGCAGAGGCCTTGGCCAGATCAAGGTAGGCTGTCTGAACCAACTTGCCTACATCCATAGCTCTGGTGACTGACTCAAAGAAGTTGACCAAGTTGAGCAGGCATGATCTACCCTTCACAAAACCAAATTGTGTGGTATCCAGAGTTTAGAGATTCCCTATATCCTTGCTTATTAGGTCCATGATGATGTGTTCCATAGCTTTGCATATCAGACTCATCAGGCTAATGGGGTGATAGTTCCCAGGGTCTGTAGTCGCTCCTTCTTTGTGGAAAGGGATGACTGTAGCAGTGCACCATTCAGTAGGGACAAAGCCTGAGGTGATGCTGTGATTAAACAGGGTACACAGGTGAGGTGCCAGTTCACTCTGTAGTTCATGTAGAACACAGCCAGAGATATTGTCAGGTCCCATAGAAGCTGTATTCTTGGCCTTGGACAGTGCTATTTTCACCTGTGCAGCAGTAATACTGGGTGCCTGGCAATCTACTGGTATTGTGACTGGTCCCTTGGGGGGAGGAGAGAGGTAAAGTTGGCACTGAATCTGTCGGCCAGTATATTGGCAATATCTGTTGGCTCGGCATAGGAGGTACCATTGCGCATTAGCTCAGAGCAAATCTGGGTATTGCCATGGAGATTCTTTACATAACTATATAATGTCTTGTGGCTGTCTTTACTATCTGCTGCAATTCCGTTTTCAAAGCTAGCTTTAGAGGATTTGATGAAGGATCTCAACTTTTTGTTGAGGCTGATAAGGGAGTTTTTCCAGACTTGGGACTTCACCTTATTGAGAACAAGTAAAAAAGAAACGACAAATACTACAGCAGGTGTTTGACATAATTAAACAGGGTTCCCTATTAGAAGAGCAAAGATGCATTCTTTCGAATGCGCCTTCGTCAAACTCAAAAGCCTGAAATGGCAAAATATCAAAGCGGCTTTTAACCAAATTGTTTCCCTGGGAAAGAATTTGCTTGGCCGCTTCATTACTTTGCTGTTTTCAGCACTGTAGTGTGGTTTTGAAGTTTGTATATTTAAGTAGGGGGGTGGAGGGTGCAGTCCCTCACATCGAGTGTGTGGGGGGTGAAGCCCCCCACTTAATGTAATGTTTAAAGTGTTTTGTTTTGTTTTTTTGTTGGAACAGCGATTTTGTTCAGTAAGAAAAACATCGCTGTTCTGACAGTTCAAAATTGTAAGCTTTCACTTACATAGGGTCAATTAATCACCGTTTGCTTTTTTAAGTGTTCGGTGATCTAATATAGACCCTTAAACTAATAGGTAAATGAGGACTTAGTTATAGAGGAACAGAATTTGAAGCTGCATACACATTAAAAGATAATTTCTGTAGATCATGGAATTTTTTAGAGTTAATTCAGCTTCTTAGCAAATATGATGTTTGCTTAAGTGAGCACATAAATAACTGTATAAAAAAAAGTAAAACTATACACTTGTCGGGAGGAAAAGGTAGAGGATAAGTAATAACCTTACTCTCTAAAAACACAGTCAATAAGGTGATACAAATTATTAGACAGATTATTCAGGAGACAACTGCAAGTGAGTTAAGAGCAGCTGGAATGTTTTTGGTACAAATCAATACAACACAGGATATCACACTGAAAGAACAGTATTGCATTATTGTACAGTATGTGATCAATTGAATTCACGAGAAGCTGTTAACAGTGATATCCTGTGAATCGTCATCTGGAAAATATATGTTTCAGTTACTATCAAGAACTTGAAAACTTGCAGTATTGATATTTCAGAATATGTTGGCAGTTCTACCGATGAAACTGCAAATATGAAAGAGCAATATAATGGGTTTTCTGCATGATTTTGAAAAGAATCTCCTCATCAAATACATGTCTGGTGCTATGCACACATTCTCAGTTTAGTACATTTGGATGCTACCAACATCAATTCAATAAATGACATTGCTGTGTTTATCTGAAATTTATATGAGAGAATGAATACATGGGAAAATGTAATTCAAGATGTTCGCCATTGAAAATTATCAATAATTGGCGAAACTCACTGGTGGTCAAAAGCTATGGCTCTGAAAAAAATATTTGGGGGATTTTCAAATGCAGATTCAGCTTTGTACATGGACCTAATTGTTACATGGACACTTATTCAAGAGAATGCCAGATCTAAGCCTAATGTACTTCTAAAAGCAAAAGCATATGCAGAATCATTGCTTAGGTATGAAACTATAATAACAGCATATATTCTCGTTGAAATATTTGAACTAATGACCCCATTATCTAAATATTTTCAAACAAGAGAAATAGATTTTTTGAAATCTTGTCTCATGGTTTCAGTAATACTGCAAGAACTCAAAATGTTCTCAAGAGATTTTGATACTGTCCAAAAGGCAGCCAAGTTATCATCTGTACTTGCAATGAAAAACTAAAACTGAGACACTGAAGCTGTAGCTGTAATAGTATAGTATGTGTCATCTGTTATAAGAATAAGTAATTTTAGTAGTACTGCACATAAGTTGATAAAGTACAGTGCTGTAGCATCCTGCAAAGATCAGTGCATTAATCAGACTTTGGTTTCAGCAGCAACATCATTAAATAATTTTTCAGTAGCGAGCCTAGCCTGTATTCGAACACAGGGGGAGTGGTGCCTGCACAGGGTCACTCCAGTAAAGGTGCAGTAACTAACATTTATGTATGTGATTAAGTCCTGAATAGGAGCACTCCAGTTTTCTACAGCTTGCAGCAGTACAGTTTACAGATGTCTGGATCCAGAGTGAGACTGCCATGCAAGAAGGTCACAGTGTCATAAATTCTCCAAGTCGGTGAATTCCCAGGTTTCGAATATGCAACTGCCAGCTTCATTTTGCCAGACTACAGAAATTTTCCAACCATCTACAGTAAGTAGATTGGCCACCTGTCTCCCTGTTGACTGGTAAGAATTTTCTGTATTACATGCAGTATGGATGCCATTAGGGACTGTAGTAAACAACCAGATAAAATCTAGAAAAGAATGCAATGTTGGTATAAACAGGATATTAGCAAATGTAAAACCTTATTAGGGCAAGTTGATAGTCAAGCATTATGCAAATGGATTACATTTGACTGGAATTTTAAACAAAAAAAATGTGTGGTATGACAGTAAATGTTTATTGTGTAAGTCATATGAAACTGCTATCTGTGTACAATGACATAAAAAGACAGTGCAGACCATTGGTGAAAAGTTAAATTGTAAAAAAAAAAAAAAAAATCTTCTGATGATAAAAAGATGTTAAACAGTTATGTCCTGTCACCACATGTGAAATGTTAATTTCAGAGTTAAAACAGCAGTCAAATCAATTACTGGCAGAATATCCTGTATATCTTGTTACATTCTTTAAAAAATATGTACAAAAGTGGAATAAAGCCACTGCACAGTACAAAACAGATAAGGACAGGGACGAGGTTCATGATAAACTGACAGAAAAATTTAATAAACTTCTAAGATACAGATGGAGTGCATTCAGAGAGTTTAAAAATGACGTACAAAAACTTTGTCAAAAGTGCATAGAAGCTTTAGGGTCAGCAGAACAGATACAGAGAAATATTAGACAGCCTGTGCAGAATTACAGGAAGAAAATGAAACTTTTAAACACCAGTTACAAGATGAGGAAAAAAAATCTGGTTAGTAAAGAATTAAAGAAAAAAATGCCAGACCTTAAACAGCAGTTAGCTAAGCTGATAAAAAAAATTATAACACAAGGCATATTTTACAACATGCTTACTTTTAAAAATGGATAGCATACACAGCAGGATCTGATGTATAGACAGAAGCCTTCCTTAAATGCTTTTTAGATTTTTATTCCCAAATGTTTTAAAACTTTTGTCCAGTTAAATCAAAATACTTATAAATTAGACAGTAAAGTAGGGCATATGACTGCCATTTTCATGACATACACACAGGGATAGCTTCTCATAACTAAGCTGCTAAATAATTTCAAAATCACCATTTCAGATAAATTAATAAAGCAAGCTGACAATTTTAAATTAGTGTTCCAGATAATCGGTCAAGAGGAAAAAAAGAAAAACAGAACAGTTCTAGTGTATAGAAATCAAGTGACAGTAGTTAAAAACAGTAAAGAAATAAAGTCACAAGAGTGACATGCATGCATTTTCTTTTCACTTAAAGTGCACTTGTTTAAAATGCACAAGAGCAAAAGGCAGACAACAGCAAATGTACATAATGTAAATATATCTGTTTTAACCATGTGTTAGTTAAATGAATATTTTGTTTTTCATAATATTTTGTAATTGTATAATAGCACCAAAAATAGCAGAGACTCCAAGAGAAAAGGCATACAGAAGTAATACAAGTAAAATTCAAGGTGATTTCTCTTGTCCAAAGGGACAAAAATATTATATTTGAAGCCTTTCCTTAGACTAGAGTGTCACACTCTAAAAAACAGCCAGAGGTCTAGCATATGTTCAACTCTCACAGCATGAAGCAAATGTATCTTTAAAAAACAATACTGCAATAAAATGCTGCATAATTCAAGGGGAACGGGTACTCTTCCAATTTTACATTAATTGTGTAAACAGTACTGCAGAAGGGTCTGAAATAGAACTACGGAAGAAAAATATCAATGGTTCAGTAATTATTAAAAGACAGCCTTGCCTTTTTATTGTCATCAAGTAATTAGGGTACCATCACCATGTACAGTGAGACAAAAGTACCAGGAAACAGTAATACATTTTAATGTCTCAGTAAATGTTTAATTAGCAGGCTTCAGTTTAATATTACTGTCACAAAGTTTGTAAACTGGACTAAGTGTACATTACAGTCCATGTATGTACAAATGCAAAAAAAATTCTGGGCAAGCAAAACTGATAGTAAATAATAAATATGCTTCACGTGTGCTGTACGGTAAATGGCTTAATATGTAAAAAGCATTCTCCAGTATATAAACCATGTTTTTTACAACATTCTGTAAATCTGTGTAAACAGACAATTTTGCCGTCAAGTTTTAAAATATTCACAGATATTGCTTCTCACTCTGTATTTTATGAGTTTTTCTAAGCAAACACCTTTTGTGGGATGTCTTAGTAATATCACTCATTTAGTGTGGCATAACAAAACCTACATGTTTACCCCAGAAAGTAAAATGTCTGTGTCTTTTAAATAAAAAGTGGTATGTTTCTAAATTCTTTGTATGAGGTAATTAACAAAAGTAAACAGTTAATTCAACAGTTAAAAATAAGTTAATCAAGTTAGCAGAGAAGACTGAAGCAGACACAGCACATAATTAGTGAAATATTTTAAACTGCATTATACACCCAGTTCTGGTAGTCATGTTTGTTATCATAATACTAACTATGTAAAACTGTATTTTGACTTTGTTAGAATATATATATATATAGTAAAATATATATATATTTTTTTATTTATTTATTTATCATTTGTTGACCGGGAAAGTCCAACTAGGTTCCACAGAGCCTGTTTTCAGCGGAGGCCTGGGGAGAAATGCTCCAGATGCATGTCTTTGTCTATACGCTTAGATGTATGTACATTTCTGTTTGTTAGCATGCATATATATATATATATATATATATATATATATATATATATATATATATTAAAGGGTTAAACTTATCTTAGCTGAAAAATAAAAAAAATACAGTACACATGTTTTGGCATCCTACTGTGTGTGATACAAAATGTTCTGTGCTTGGTACAAGCTTCAAGGAGAACTACAGATAAAAATGCCTCTCTGGTTCCTGAGAAACCCAGGTGGAGTGATGATTGGAGACAGGAACAATTCCCTAAGTGCAAAATTGTCACATAATTCACCTTGAAACAAAACACAAATCAGCTTATCAACAGACTGCATGACATCAAGCAAATTCCAACAGTATTAACATCAAAAGACTGCTTTCATAAACAGGACTCGAGTGGCACAAAAAAGTATATAAAAGAACAATGAAATTGAATGGTGTTAGATCTCATTTTTTATTAGATCTGGTATTTGTAGGAACAAATTTGTTCCGAGGTAAATGGAGAATGGAAAGTTATCATCTATACTTGCAGTGAGAAACAAACCTGAAACATTAAAGCTGTAAACTGTAACAGTATAGTACATGTCGTATGTTACATAGATAAGTTATTTTATTAGTAACTGCGCATAAGTTAATAAGTACAATATTGTAAAATACAACAGCTTGCAAGACTCAGTGTCAATAAACAGACATTTGTTCAACCATTTTTTTTTAATTTATCACAGCTGACACTTTTAACCATGTTAATGTGAACTTGCTAGAATTAGAAGACTAAGATTATGAAGCACAATGTACTCTTCCAGAAAAAAGACCCAGGAAGAAGAAAATGATGGCAGGCGAATCCACTTGTGATGAACAAATCTCTGATGCTATTAAATCTTACAGAATACAGGCTTACAACATCATTCTTATTTATTTTTATTTATTTATTTTATTTATTTAACACTTGTTTACCAGGAATGTCCGACTTGGAATGAGCCAATTTTCAGCGGAGACCCGGGGAGAAACACTCTTGATGAAATAGATCATTGAAAGCATGCATCACCATTTTCAAGGTAGTAGTGTACTTTACATGGATTTTTATTTTTTGGTTCTAAGAAACTTTTCTGAATGAAACAATCAAGGTATTCCATCTTCTGCGCTAGTTAAATTAAGCAAACGCTTAACTAATTTTGACGAAAGAACCACTGCTGAAAATTTATGAAGCGAATTTGCAAATTTTGCTTTGCATTGGGAAAACTTAAAAACTTCAAAACATCAGTAGAAGACTATACAATTCAAAATGAAATGAAGACAATATTGACATAGATGTAGAAAATAAGTCATGCTCAGCATGCAAAAACTGCAGTGTTTGTTGTTATCTAATTTTACACCGACAGAACTTACTGATGCTTGCCCTTTAATCAGCCTAGCTTATAAATATATGTTAACACTTTCTTTCAAGCAAGTTGCGTGTGAGAGAATTTTTTTTTTACTTGCAAATTTATTAGAAACCATTTAAGAAGCACAGCCTCTAATGATAATTTAGATTCTTTCATATTGATGGCTACAGAAAAAGATATGCTAATGAACTTAGATTCGGACGAAATAATTAATAAAATTGCAGAAACTTCAAAACTATTGAAAAATCTACTTGTCCCATAAAATTAATTCATGATTTGTTAAAATTAATATGAAAAACTAAAGAATATTTTAAAAGTATTTTTAATTGTTATTTAATTGGAATTTAACTGTTTAATGTTAATTTTTTTAATTGTTGTTAAATAAATAATTAGAATTGTAATGATAGATAATATAACATTAAATATCGATTGTTTAAACATTTCTCAGTTTGTTTCATTGTAATTCATTTTCCCTGCTTTTTCTTAACAATTTCAATATCCCATACTAGTTAGTGAAAATGGGACAGTGGTTCTAATGGTGCCAGAATCTAATTTTTGTCCCAGTCCATCCCTCCCCACCGACATAAGAAATTATATGTGACACTTCTGCCAACCTAATGTAAAAAAAACAATCACACATTCACTACATCTTTAGGTAAAGGGGATGGCATGTCACACCTTCTGCTGACTAAGGTAATGCAGCTATAACATAAACATTCCTCTCAAATATAAGAGGCAACATGCAAGTCATTCACTCTCTGCCTCTTTATGGAAAGGGGCTTGCAAGTAACACTTTCTGTTAACCAAGTCATTTTAGCTATAACATAAATATTCCTCTCAGATATAAGAAAATATACATAAGACTTTTTAATAACACAGTCTTCAAAATTATAACTTCTATAACTCTGCAAAAAGAAAGAAAGAAGTCATAAGTAAGGCTTTTATCCACTTTCATAGTGCATACATTATTCCTTAAGGGCTTTCACATAAGCATTCCCCCACAAATGTGTTTAGTGGGTACAAGCAAGATGGTGAATGTTTGATTTTTTTTTTTCAGCTCAGGCTTCATAGTGGCTTAATATGCTGCCAGAACGCATCAGACTTGTTTTGCACTAGGCTTTACCTGTACATTAATACCCTTTTCGAGAAAATTAATTCTCCACAAAGGTTTTGTTTGCACATTACATTTTCTAAATAAAAATAAATTTTTTCTAGTTCTAGAATTCCAGCTTAAATAGGTCATCCCCTAGTTTGCTGTTCAATATGACCCTAAAGCACAGCTCAGCATAAATCATCTCCACTATATCTTTTCTGATAACAGATGGCACAGTTCAAACAATACTTACTAAAAACTGTTTGAATACAACTGTATATCTAAATGGCATGTCACTTAAACCAAGTAGAACCTTTACTTCCCACTTAACTGATCTACCTGATTAACTCAGTCATCCAAAACTATGACTCAGTTTACCACACCATTATTGCTCTAAGCCCACTACTCATAATCTAGTCTCCTCTTTCATCTTACTGGTCTCTATTAGTTTTCCTAACCTAGCAAGTATCGTCTATGTCTCCATCATTTCTACTCCTCATACTTTAACTCCATTTTCCCTTTTCTATTCCATTTATATAACTGTATGTATATTTGGTTTGTTAGATCTTATTTGTATATACTGTTTGCCAGATTTCTATGCTTATTTATAAATGTAAATCACTGTTATTTGTATAACTATGTAGTCCAGCCTGAGATTGTAATTTGTCTTTGTTTGATCAGTGGTCTATCCTGTTAAATTTAAATAAATAAACTAAACATACAGGTTTGTTACTCCTATGCTTCACTTTAAGGCAAAACACACAATTTCTTTACTTACACTTTCATGAGAGAAAATAAAACAAGAGACATTCCTTTCCTCCTGCTAAATAAGGATAAATTCAACACTTAATGGAAGCCCCACTGTCTTGACTGGGCTCAACTAACATAGGAGACTGCACTCAGCATTTTAGGAGCTTCTTATTTTCTATGTTAAACTGACAGCTCAAAATTCTATTTACTCTATCTCAAGACTGATTTTTTTTTTCATATCATGACCCGGAACTATTCCCTCTTATAAGAAAGTTCATCTCTCTTGTAAATACCAAGAATCACTAAGCACCTCAGGCAATCTTTGGCATTACTCAAACTGAAAAACTGCAGTTAGAGCTCAAACTGTTTCATCTTTCCAAGGCCCATTTTCTCTCTGTCTCTCTGTCAAGCTCTCTCTTACTCCACACAAAAGTGCATTTTAGCCTCCTAGTACATGTGTGTGTCACTCTGTGTTGCTAGGGCATACACCTGGATTATGTTTTTCAGTACTCTTCCTCTAAATAACTGCATAGTTCTAAATTAACCATTTTGTTGCTCAGATGAAAGAGACTGTGGTTGAGATAACATATCAGGGAAAGCTGCACCACTAAGGCCAGATTGGTGGCAGTGGATTACTCTGTCAGGTCCCTTGTCTTTGCATTTGACCCTCCATTTAAGACTATGCAATATGTTTACTATAGACTTTTCCTCTGTTGGCCTCAATCCTGATGGAAATGTCAGCAAGAAATCATCATTACTCCAAAAGCACCTCTGTGAACACAAAAATCTGGACTGACTTAAACCATTGAAACCCTCAAACGTCAGTGAGCAAAACTCCACATGCCCAGGCACAACCTGTTTTTGCTTTAAAACACTACTCAGTGCTGTCTTGCAACAAAACTCTGCATACACTGTGGAATACAGCCCCAGTCCTCCCACACCTCGCTTTTAACTTATCCTTATAATTAGAAACACCAGAGGTAAAATTTACAGCAGTATCATGCATGGACTAAAATACTTAATTATAGACAGTACATTGAAACAATCTATTACAGCAGCAAGCACAGACTGAATTTCATTGCCATTGTGCTACAAATATTATTTTGCATAGAACAAAACAGTGTGAACAGTTTTAGCTGAATATCTGGGTTGGTAACACTGATATTATTTTAGTTAATCCAGTCAATAAACAGTCACAGTACAGTCACTTGTGTGAGCTCTTTTTTAGAGTCTTTATGCAATAGTTCCTCAGTTATAATTCCAAATAAAGACTTTGCATTCTTCCTGAACTGTTTAATAGGTTGTCCTTTTCGAGTATGTCAGATGACTGTTATTCTAAGCCTTTGGTTGAAGCACTTGGGCTTTAAACCAGTTGTTTTACATTAAGAAGGTTTGTGGTCTGCATTGTTGTGGCAGGACAGATAGCTTACATCCTTCTAAGTTGGGTGTTGCTGATTGAAGGCTTAGTGTCTGTTATTCTAAGAGTGTATTAGTTTTGGTTTAAGCACTTGGGCTTTGGGCCAGTTATTTTAAATTAAGAAGGTGTGGTCTGCACTCTTGTGGGAGGAGAGGGTAGATTATGCCCTTCTGAGCTGGGAGTTTCTGGTTAAAGGCTTATTGTGCCTGCTTATTTGAACTGTTTCTTTTTGAAATTGGTATGCCTTGTTTGCTGTAGCATAGATTAAATTCAGACCTGCTGAATCTAGCTTTGTTTTTATAACTTGAGCACTAATCCAGACCATCTTTTTTGGAGACAGTTCCCCTGCACCCTAGTGGCAGGAGTGTGCAGTTAGAACTTGTCTGATCGAAGACTGCTGGAACAGGGTTCACTTTTTAGCTTTTTATTGGTTAAGTTGTTTAAATCAGTTTGCTCATTTGCTACTGTTATATAAAAATATACACTTTATGCATCGGCGCTTAGCTAGAGATAAACTATTCCTGACGCCATAAAGTCTGCTCTTCAAAATTTCCCTTAGAACTAGCCAGTTCTTTAGTTTTAACACTCAAATCTGTTTCTTGGAGCTCAGCAATTGTTCAGAACTCATTGTAAGTACTAAATAAACTACAAATTACTACAGCACTCAACTTTCCTCACTTGTCTAGAGGAAAAGAGTTTTTAGTACTTAATAAATAAGCACCTATCCAGGCATGTCTAAGGGTCAGTTCCTGGTGTTTTCTCCTGTCTACCTGATGAATCTGGGCATCTTGTGGCAATGCAATATATGCCTCATGTACACAGACAACCCTCTACTCCTACCACCCAACACTACAACCTGTGAGAGATGCACTTATATAGGCAAACTGGAAGCAAAGCTCTCTTCACTCAAGACTGGACTAGACAGTCAGAGGAGAAGGTAAACACTTACACCACACCACACTCATCACATAGTCCCTCAAAACCTACACCACCAAAACACACACATAGCAACACAAAACACACACCTACATTTACAGAGGCTCTCAGTAAAAATCTGCTAAAGTAACAGAGACCTCCAAAGCAGAAATGCATGCAACCTCCACCCCCCAACACAACCCAAATGACACATAGCCCACAAACTCAGTGTGCCACAGCCCATAAGGCATAACAACATACACAACACTATAGTCATAGGTGACTCTATAGTCAAGCACACTAATGTTCCACTCACCAGGCTAAACAAGGAGAAAGTTACTGTCAGCTGCCTGTCAGGTGCCAGGATCCTCCACATAATGCATGCACTCAGGTCACTCCACAACAAGTACAAATATGACTCCATCATTGTCCATGTTGGTGTGAATGACCTGAGACGTACCTCCCTGGACTACATGAAAAGAGACATGGAGGAGCTCTCCAATCTTGTAGCCCAGGCAGGTATGACTCTAGCTCTGAATAGCATCCTGCCATCACCCAGAATGATACCACAGTACAAGAACAAAATGATTGACTTCAACAATTGGCTAAGCTTCTGGTGTCATTCTAAGGGCATCCAGTATCTGTCTGCCTGGGATGACATGCTCGACAGACCATGATGCTTTGCCAGATATGGCCTGCGATTCCGGATACTGGCTAAGGCTCTTGCCACCCGTATAGTGGCTTTTTTAGACAAGGTTCAAATGACAAATTTACCACTGTAACAGGTACAAGCAAGCAAAATCTGAGGGTAATGCTACTCAATGCTAGAAGTCTAAACCTCAAAATGCATTTAGTCGAGGCACTTCTTAAAATGGAGAACATCGACATCTGTGCACTGAAAAAGACCTGGTTCAAGGCTCCAGAGAGCACCCCTGCATTACCAGGCTATAATTCATACCACACCTTTCAGCCACCTAACCTGGACCAAAACACTAAAGGTGGAGGCGTGTTCATATTCATTAAGGATATCCACACCTCCAGGCTAGTTGCTCAGCATAATGCATCCAAGATTATCCAAGTGCAACTAACTCTGGGCAAGACTGATATCCAAATTGTAGCTTGCTACAGATCCCCTACCATGCTCTCATTTCTTGATACACTGGAAAATATTAGGGTACAACCCAACACCCTAATAATGGGCAGTTTCAACTACCCCACCATTAACTGGAGAAACTACTCATGTACCAACTCTTTTGCTCAACATTTTCTGAAATTTATAAATTCCAACGCCTTGGATCAACTTATCCACACCCCCACCAGGGGCAGCAATATCCTAGACCTGGTCATTACCAACATGGGCAACGGGTGTTCCACATCAGAGGTCAATTCCTGATTGGTCAGATCTGACCACAAGCTAATCAGCCTAGACATCCACATCCTGCCCCCACCCCCCATTAGGGAAACCACCGCAAAAATTTCTCCAAAGCCAACTTCACACTTCTTAAGACAGAAGTGGCAAACTTCACAACACCCATGCAGACGGATAATAGAGGTATGGCTGCTGAATCCTGCACAAATGCACTTTATAAGCACTTACACAAGTGCATGGATCGTGCTATCCCTAACAGAAACAAGATGCTATCCTCCAAAAAAAGGAAGCCAATCTGGTGGTCCCCTGCTATAAACAAACTCTACAACAGAAGAAAGAAACTGTTTCAAAAAAAGAGTAAAATCCCATGACTGGAAGAACTCTCTGGTCAGCCTCAGTAAAAAGCTGAGATCCCTCATAAAATCAACCAAAGCTAGTTATAAAAACAAAATCGCTACTGATTCTAAAGACAACCACAAAGCATTCTATAGCTATGTCAAGAATCTCAATGGCAACACTCAGATCTGCTCTGAGTTACAGCACAATGGCACTAAATATACAGAACCAACGGATATTGCCAACATCCTGGCAGATAGGTTCAGTGCTAACTTTACCCCCACCCCCACCCCCTAAAGGGCCCATCTCTATACCAGAAGAATGCAAATTTCCTGTAATCACGGCTGCACAGGTAAAAACCACACTCTCCAAAGCCAAGAATGGGACCCGACAACATCCCAGGATGCATTCTACATGAACTACAGAATGAACTGGCACCCCACCTAAGCACCATGTTCAATCATAGCCTCACCTCAGGCTTTGTGACACTGAATGGCGCACAGTGATGGTTATCCCACTCCACAAAGGGAGAGCCACCACAGACCCTGGGAACTACCACCCCATTAGCCTAACAAGCCTGGTCTGCAAGGCCATGGAACGTATCATCATGGAACTTATAAACAAAGACATCGGTAATCTCCAAACTCTGGACCCCACCCAGTTTGGGTTTGTAACAGGCAGATCATGTCTCCTAAACCTGATTGACTTCTTTGAAGCAGTCACCAAAGCCATAGATGAGGATAAGGTGGTTTACACAGCTTATCTAGATCTCACCAATGCTTTTGACACCATCCCCCACTCTGGAATTATAGATAAGCTCACTAAACTGGGTATAAATCCCTATGTCACAAGATGAGTTGCCAACTGGCTCACTGACAGAACCCACACTGTGAAAGTAGCAGGCTCCAAATCTTACTTCAAACCAGTGATAAGCTGAGTACCACAGGGTTCAGTCCTGGGTCCTCTCCTGTTTGGTATCTACTTCTCTGAAGTACAGGCTAACACAGAAGGTTTTTGGCTAAATAAATTTGCAGATGACTGCAAACTAGGAGCCATAATCGAAACTCCTAATGATGTGGACATCCTGCAAAAGGGCCTCACTGAGACAGATGCCCAGTGTCAAAGCCATGGACTCAAACTCAATGCCAAAAAGTGCATTGTCATCTCCTTTGGTAAAAACTTTGTACCCATACGCTACCACATAGGTGGTAGTCTACTTAACACCAAAAGTGTGATAAGAGACCTTAGGACACAGGTGGACAGTAGTCTCTCCTTTGATAATTACATTACCCCACAGTAGTCAGGAAATCGTTCTACATGGCACACCTCATCACAAAAGGTTTCCCATTCAGGAAAAAAGAGGTCATTGTTCCCCTCTACTCATCACTCATTAGACCCATTATAGAGTACAGTGCCCCTTTTGGTATGTACCTCACAAGACATCTACAACAACTGGAAAGGCTGCAAAAATACCTCACAAAAAGGATTACTGGCCTCAAACAGATGCCATACACAGACCGTCTCAAAAAACTCCAGCTTTACTCTGTCACATATCGCCTACTCAGAGGCGATCTCTGCCTAAAGTAGAAAGCTATGTCAAACCCAGAGCTGTTGGACATGCTCCATTTAAAGAAATCCCAGTCAATCCGAGCTACATGCTCTAGGGACATAAACCTTATCACCACAATAAACAGAACATGCTGAAGGGATAGATTCCTGTCCCAGAGACTTCCCATACTCTGGAACAAACTACCTGTCTATATCAAACAAAGCTCCTTATTAGCACTCTTCAAAAAAAATCTTGATGATTGGATGGGAACTAGGAAATTCACCCCAGGGATCACCTCTGTGGCTCTGCTCGACAGAGGCACAGGAAAATAATTTTCTTGGGTGACGAAAGCCAGGTTACCTTTTTGGTTAGGCTTGAATAGGCCCTAGGGCCGATAGCCTAGTACCTACCTATGAACCTGTTAGCACATGCCCTTCATCAAGGTTTCATTTCTTCTGAAATGAGTTTAGTTCTGTTCTGGCAATTTTGTTGTTGGGACATGACTGTAAGATTTTCTGAGTATCTACACAGAACTTCCTGAAACTAAGACAAGGCATGATCTTGGCATGATGCAATATATAGCCCTATCCTTCTGCATGGAGTTGGAAAGGAAACCTTAGTACCCTGCTCACTTCTCAGCACCTTGGTTTGTTCATTTAAGACATTTTCCTTTTTTTTTTTGCTAACCCCTCACATTGTGGCAATCCTTTGTGGCCTTCTCACTATCCATCTACAAATGAGATAGCAGATGGGGAGTCTGGTCAGTTTACTTTTCCTTTGCAGCTTCTTGGTCTTGTATCAGTCTAATCTCCAGTGTTTTAATCTTTTGCTGCATATATTTTATTTGCATGATCATCATGTGTTCTTACAGGCTATTATAATGCTTCCTTTTAACCTCAAATGAGGCTTTAGGCATCAAGAGTCTCTAAAAAAGCATCAGCAAAGTCCTTTTCAAATGTCATGTTTTCACCTTCAGCCTTATTCAGATGAATATGCTTGGAAAAGTTCCCGAGTTTTCTTCACAGAAGTGATTTATTTAACCATGTCACTGTGAGGATAAATAATCAGCAGGTGTTTCTTATTTTTGATTTTCAGTATCTTTATTAATTCCATTATTCTAGGCTCACTCAGTCGGTGGCATGACATTCTGTACCTTAGCAAAGTTTTTAAGCAGAGATTAGGGCCATGCAATATTCCCACTGATTTGTTTATGGCCAGATTCCCAAGTCTTATTCTGGGAATTGTTATACTTTGTTGCATCTTCTCATTTACTGATTGTTGGGCAGATACCTTGGTTCATGTCTGATCTGGTACTTTGTTATATTGCATCCACATGCCACAGTTTGCTGCAGTCTGATGCATTTCACTCATATTTTAATGCGTTGCTGGTAATTTCTGCTATACCAGGAAGGAGGGCTCGGGGTCAACCTGACACCTGTCTGACATCTAATGGAGACCAGAAGCCATGCTATTTTCACTTTAAGAAAACAGAGGGGTGTTTACAATCTCCTGGCTTCATTAGACTAGCTGCTCCCATAGCTGGATACCTTCAGCAATGTACTCTACAAATGATTACGTCTGGCTGTAAACTTCCAACTCTCCAGTAGATGTCTTGCCCCCTAGGGCAAACACTGAGTTACCACAACATGACTTCCCAAGGAGTCAGGAGGCCCACCCACTGAAGAGTCACTTCCAGAGTTCCTGGTTAAGAAGAAGCAATGGAGGGCTCTAAGGTTGGGGGAGTGAGGATGCTGAGGAAGCAGCTGTGCTGTGGTTAGGGTCCGAAGTCCAAATAATGAAAATTCATAAGTGTTCTATATTACACAGTCTCCACTTTGACTTGACAATGATTATTAGTACACAAGATACACAAATACTTGCTGATGAATTTTCACGACATTATGGCTTAATAAACACATAAATGCTTTTTGAAACACAGTTTCTGTAGACAGTATTCCTCAGTGTTTGTCAATGCTCAAGTGTTCAAGTTTTACAGAAGAAATTCAGCAGTAATTTCCACTTTGTAATCCCTTTATATACAATTTTACAAGTGCTTGTATATTCAACACTTCTGAAAAAAGAAATTCCAGGGATGTGATTGCTCAGAAACAGTTTAAAATACCCCACCATTGAACAGCAGAAACAACAATGCTGTTTCTTAAAGACTTCAGAAAAAACACCAACAAAACCATTCTCAGTAGAAACAAGAGGGTTTTATTAACTATGGCAATCTTCAGCTCAAAATAGAAACCAAAATTTAATGAAATTAAAACAGTTCAAGGAACAGGAAGTCTTTTTAATAGAAACTGTAATGCATTATGTGATTTGTCAGTTCCTGAGCAGTTTAAGTAAAAATAACTCTTTTCCAGTTGAGAGATTTCATCTTGCATAAGTGACCCTCTGAAATAATGCATGGTATTAGCCTATCCAGTTACATTCTACATGGCTCAGCATGTCATCCTCACTGCATATTTCCTGATTCATAATGTTTCTTTCTTCTGGGTTTCTCTTTAAGGCAAATGCACAGTTTCTTTACTTACACTATCATTAGGTAAAACAAAGCAGGGAAGTTCCTGTCTCCTACTAAACCAGCATATCCAATACTTAACAGATGCCCTCAGTCCTGTCTGGCTTCAGTTGGATAACAGGTTGCATTCAGTACATTTAAGTGTTCCTTTTCTCCTAATTAAAGGATCACTATGCCGTAAATGCAGCCTTTCCATTTCAAGAAGTACATTTTCCTTCCTACAGAATGATCACCATATTCCATATATTAAAAAACTTGACTTTGCAGCTTCTTTCCTCTGGCATTTCTGTCATAGTCAACTTCCTCAGTGTACATTATACTAAGTTGGGACTAAATGGCATTTTGGGATACTTTCTTTAGGATTTGTTCTCCTTTGTTCTTACATTATTTTGCCTATCATATCTGAACATGCATTGCTACGTAAAAGCACACTGTCATTTACAGTTACTCAAGCCATAAAGCTATTTAGACTGTACTGTCATTTATAGCTGCATTCTTTCCCTTCCCTTGAGCCATAAATCTACTGATGCTTTGCTTAGTTTTGAATATTATGTATACTTCCAAAAATAATGCACCATTTAAACACCTGAATATGCAAAATAAAGCAATAGTTATAGAAAGTAGAGGGGAAAATCATATGTTTCTGAGATACTCACTTTTAGGAAGAGGCACACAAAAGCAATCAAAACCAGGCTGAAAAATTTAAATCACCTCCTCACTCCCAATAAAACAAAACTGATGCTCTTCACCCAGAAACATTATCTCAAACAAAAACAATCTTTCTTGGTTACATCTGCAAATAATACTAAAACTAAGGTAGTACCACATACTAAATTACTAATCACTGCAATAGATGACAATCTTAAATTTGATCAGCATATTCTTCAAACAATTAAGCAGACCTAGCAGAAACTTAGCTTCCTTTACAGTGCCAAACAGTCCCTTACAGACCCAGCAAGAAAATCCATAGCCTCATCCTATTGGCTTCCATCCCTCTTATATGCCTTACACAACTTTTCAAATGTAAGCTGTGCACTAAAATCCAAATTATTCCTGCTACAACAAGGTATCTAAATTTCTTGCCAATACTGCACACTGAACTCACTACTATCAAGCCTTAAAACAGCTGAACTAGCTAGAGCTTAACAACTATCTAACATACTCTCAGTAAGTTATGGCATACAAACTGGTATATTATCCTGAAATATGCCCTGCATTAAAAATATACCATTGCTCTGCAACCCCCACAAGCGACATCTGTTCTGATGATAAATTTCTACTAAGTACGAGTAAAGCAAATAATTCACAAGAGGCCTCATTATAATCCTGGTACATCTACAAATTCTGGAATGCCATCCCTACACAAGTAAAAATAATTAACAAACTCCCAAGCTATAAAAATCTAGCTCAAGCAATACCTTTCCCAGTCCTGTTCACGCTCATGTTCATCACCAGGTTGAGACCTCCAGTGAAAGCGCAAAGTTATTATTTATTGCTAACTTTTCCCCTCCTGTACTTGAATTATTACACCCCTAGCAACTTTACCACCTGCACTTGAATCAATACATCCCTCTTTACCACCCCTCTTTAACACAGTTTCTTAATCAACTCTTTTTCTAACTGCCCCCATCCACTGCTCTACCCCTCTCATGCATTGCCTGTATATCTAAGTTATAAACCCTCCAGGTTGACCAGTTTGGCACAGGCACCCTAGATAGAATGAATCCTATACCCTGCTCTCTCACTCATAAGCTATTATCCCCATCCTCCTATACAATACTAATATCTCCCATCCTATATAACTTTATATCTTAACTTCTCAACTACACTCTTCATTATATCTCTTGAACTCTTTACAAACCTTTCTGTACTGAAATGTAAGAATACTAAACTTGTTTACAACAAGGTTTTTCCTTCCACAGTTTAAATCCTTTTACTTCCTGCAAGATTTTAGAGTTACCAGATTTATACATGTTATACAAGCTATTGTGGAGCACAGAAGGCTGGTGTGCGGTAACAGAGTTTAGAGGATACACCCCAGTAGTGGTATGATGCTGCACCAATGTCATCAATCTCCTAAGTGACCCAGGATGTGGGTTAAGATGTGCGTGCTGGGGTGGCTAAATCAGATCTGATTGACCAAAGAACAAGAAAAGGAGCTGGTATCTACTGATGGTCAGCTGCAGGGAGGTATTAAACATATTTGGTTATTCTTTAAAGTTCTGCATGAATTGAGGCATTTATTTGATGCTTCTAAATGGCTGTTGCTATGTAATGATATCTGTGAGAGGACCAAATGGTCATTTCAAATTGTATTTTTTACTGGGCATTTTCCTGGGATTACTTTGATCTGTGCATACTCAAAATTCATAAAATTTGTTGTAAAATTGCCTCTAAAAATAATGCACAAATAAGAATAGAAAATAAGTTTTGCTGGCAGGACCAAGCACATTTCTTTTTTTATTCTCACAACATTTATTACATAACAGTTTTAAATAAAAAGAGAACAGAAAACAGGTTTGCAAAATAAGACAAAATGATGAAGGGGACAGAAAGTTGCAGTTTTCTAGTATGTGCTAAGTCATTAGTTATTGTTTCCATTAGCAAATGCTTTCTTTGGGAGACAAGACATCTACAGATGCAAGCAATTAGCCATAAGAAGACTGAAGAATGGGCCAAATTCATAAACATTCAAAGCATTGTGCTAAGGAAATTTTCCTGATGAGCAGTCATGTACAGGGTGTGTGTGATTCAGAAAAGTCTGCAATATGATGTGTCTAGCCAAAATAGTATGGTATGTATGTGTGTGTGTGTGTGTGTGTGTGTGTGTGTGTGTGTGTGTGTGTGTGTGTGTGTGTGTGTGTGTATGTGTGTGTGTGCGTGTGTGTGTACGTGTGTATGTGTGTGTATATATATAGATATATATATATATATATATATATATATATATATATACATATATATATATATATATATATATATATATATATATATATATATATATATAAATGACCGCATAATGAAATGTTGCATATGACAATGAGGCAAAAAAAACATGGTGGAGTGATTCAGTAATGTTTAAACATCACACAGAGATGCTGCATCTGCCTTAGATTTGTACATAGATAGAGACTCATATTCAAACAGTGTAAAGTACTGAATAATGATAGGGGTTGTCACAGCTATTGTAAACTTGTATTTCCAAGAGGCCCATATAGCAGCTGCTGCAGCAGTCAGCACTTTCCAACATAACTATACAAGAGCTAAGTAGGTACATACAATAAAAAATGATGAGTATAAAAACATTTGACTGTACTTACTCATGCATTGGCTGGCCACACTGTGCATCAGACATAGGCAACCCAAATAGCAATATACAAAGGTCAGGGCACAGTTATTAGTATTTGCACAGGTGGGCAATGGAGTGCAAAAGTGCATGATTTTCACATGGAACTGTCTGAGTGGCAGCACTGAGGTGTGTAAAAAGAAGATATGGTTTTCAGGGGAAGTGTCAGAACTGCTATGAGGGGGTTAATGTGAGAAATGGCCAGGGTCAGTGGATCTGTGGGAGGTGCTGGGGACTGTGGTGGTGAATCAGTGTGTGTATGTACCTTCAGGGACATAGCCTCAGAGCTGCATTGTGTACTACTGGATTGCTCCAGAGCATGCATGACAGATGGTTCAGTTTCCCATCCATATTCTTACCCATGACAGTCAGCTCTGCCAGGAGATGCACTGGCTGTTCCACAGCCTTGGCTATATCACTGTGCTACATGCCTATGATCGATGTCTGCTAGATAATATGATAGCATGACATTGACCACAACCATGATGATAGCCTCTCCTGGATATAAACACATCCACAAATGATATTGCAGTGGACATGATAGCAATGTGGGAGTGAGATCTCACTCATCCATGGCCAGGTCAACTAACCTCTGAGGATGTTGCGCATGACCTGCCATAAGGACGGGCCCCTTGACCCTGACAAACAACCCAAATTAGACACTGCATGTTCCAATGTGTGATTCATTCTGCCCAATGACTCACATGCATGGTTCATGCACTCCATATGTCAGCATACACAACCTGTATCACCCTCACAACAGCTGTCAAAGCTCTGGTGGAATGTACTTGTGCCTCCATGATAGCCCTGCACATGCATCATGTTGCAGCTACCGATACACCAGCCTCAGAGGGAGAGTAGTAACCATACCTCTGACATGCACTGGTACCAACCCCAACCTGTGTAAATCCTCCTACCCATGACTGCTAGGGGCATATTCAGATATGTCTCTACTGGAGCACACCACATTTCCCTAATCTATAGTGTCATCATCAACCTGTCCACTCTCAGATGTTAGTGTGTCCTGTGTATGTGCAGACATAGAGACTATATCCATAGTCTGAGGAGAGGATGTAGGGGTCAGACTCCCTGTGTGCAACACACACACTTTGCATCCCTGTTACTGTGCCATCTCCTCCCCACCAGAGGCTGAAGATCTTCCAACATTAGACAGAGATAGTTCCATATTTCTGGGGCCAGAAAAAGTTTCACTTGTGAATACACTAAAAGAATACATATCCAGTGTAAGTATTACCCAGCAACAAAACTAAATATGCATCTGATATCATTCCAGATATAAATATATGATATCAAGTTATATTATGTAGATCCCCCCGCCACAATGATTATGCTAATAATGGTTCATCTCATTAATGTTTCAGAATTGCAAAATTTGAATGATGAGTAAACCTGGTAAACATCTGTTGAGTTCTACACGATGCCATGCACACAACCGAGCACCTGTAGTGAGCAATGCACATGTGCAAGAAGCCCAGATTATAGGAACTGAAAATTGTCATACTCATATCTAGCAAGTGTATGTCATTATGAGTAATGTTTCTCAATTTCATTTTCAAAGACACGTTATTCACATTTCTACACTGAAAGGATCTATCATGGATTCAAGTATTAGCAATTTATTGAACTGGTATCCACTGTAAATTACAATGAATAGTATGAATTCATCAAAATAGCGGTGGTGGTGCTGCGGTAGCGTTGTCGCCACACAGCAAGACGTTGTGCCATTTGATTCTTAGCTAGAGCGTCTTCTGTGTGGCGACATGCATGAATGGGCGTACCTTCGTTGAAGGTTGTGCATCAGGGCTGGCAAACTCGGCACGTAAAAAATCTACTGCCAGTCATTAGCGGACCGGAGTTCCGCTGTGGCAACCCCTAACCAGGAAAAGCCAAAAGACACAAACAAGTATGAATTCATCAAAATAACATCTTATAACTATAATATGACATATTCTTACCATTCTGGGAGATGCCCATTTGTAGTTCTTGGTAAGCTATCAGTAAGGGTTTCACTTGTTGCCAATTTGTTCAACATTATGATAGGTGCTGTTCACAGTTCATAGATGGAAGGTTGAGTGTAATTGTCATAGTTTATTTAACCATATTAAGATGGGAGTTACTGTGAGCATATATTCTCAGCACAAAGAAATGGATGAAGGACTGTCATGTTTCATACCTTAACTCATTCACTTCAATGGAGCTCAGGAAGTTTGCACTGTGACTTCCAATGAGCAAAGCCTAAGCCTTTTGACAGAATCAAATTACGTCCTCACATTTCAAACAAATGCCCATATCTCTGTAACTATAGGGATTATAAAAGAAGTATAAACTGTAAACTCTTCAGCACAAACTACTTTTATAGTGGCAGTATTCTTTAGATTCTAGGCCTTAAACCAAATTGTATAAGTCATAGCAAACACAATAACTATCACATTTGTAATATTTTGTAAACAACTTACAATATCTCAGCAACCACTCAAGTTACCCACATACTGTAAGCAGCATTTTATTCATCTAGCTGAGAGTTTTCATATGAGGCTAAGGAATTCTGTCTGTGTTACTTGGTTGTTGGGATATTTAGAAAAATTTGAAAATTATATCTATATAAATTAATATCATAAAAACAACAGTTAATATCTATTTACTTGCACTAGACAGAGGTCATATATCAATGCAGTTGAGTTTGCTATTGTACCAGCTTTAAGATGAAATCTTTTAAAACCTTGTACATAGCATGATTTTGGAACTATTGATGCAAATATGAACAAGCAATATGTGACACCTTACCTATATTTTATAATAATGGCATTCATCTTGCCAATGAGATTCACTTCAGTGTCTGCCATTGCAGAATGGATATAGGACAAGCGAGAACTGGTTTGGGTGTCAAGTGTCTAACATTTTTCCTTAGATCTTTGAAAGAGAAACACATATGGTTGGAGAAGATGAGGATGATGCTCCATTTAGAACACAGAATTGGTGTGAGGAGTTGAAGATTTTTTCTGGGCATCCTTTATAGTCGTTACAGTTACAGGATCCTGCAGGAGGGCTATACAAGGACCCAGTATAAAGGTGATGCCTGAAATAGTTTGGCCAAGGCTGTCACCGGTGCTACTGGCATCCCACACACAGAGGCTGTCACCACTATAGTGATGTGATGCCCTACAAGCCTGGTGTCATTGGCTGATGGGAGTCTGAAGTAAAGACATGAGTTCAACCTCTATACTTTAAGTATAACATGTAACTATAACATAATTTACATATCCATGCAATCTGTCAATGCATGTCACCAAACACTTTCTTATTCTGCTCTCTCTGTTTATCTCCAGTCCCTGCACAGATTGAAAAGAACAGGGAAAAAAACTGGCACAACATTGAGGACATAAAAGAGTACTAGATAAGTACAACTGCTCCTATGAAAGATGTGTCTGTTTGAACACTAACAAGTAACAGTTAAGATAATGGTAATAAAATGTATACATCAGAACAATATCTGATTACTGACATTCCTAACCGGAATTAATATGACTATGTGATGTTAGACATTTATTTCTGTATGCCACCTCTTATTGTGCTGGAGGGGTGGTGCATTATGTTAAGTTTCTGAGCATTAAGATTGATAGGATGGCTGTGGGTTCAGTCTCCCACTCTATCCCCCACCTCATCTTCCCCCACACTTTTTGCTCCTATTCTTTCTGTTTTATCCTCTTTTTTATGTTTATCCATTGGTGTTACTATTATATACCTGAGCACAGTGAACTGAACAGATCGCACCATCCTGTCCTATTGTTGTCCCCCTTCCCAAAGGTAGCAGTGTCAGAAATAGCACCACCCTCTCCAGAGATACCCAGCACATCTGGGTCCCAAAGTTGCCTCCACATCTCCTGCCCTACTTGCACCACCTACATCAGGTAGCCCTATAGCAGAGGCTGGTACACTAGTACCCACAGTGATGATGTGAGGTATTGTCAGCTATGCCAAAAGAAGTAGGGCAGGTGATGTGTAACATACGTCAGCGTAGCTAGCTGGAGTTTTGTAAAGAATTATATGCCATTTGTATATCAAACTGATTTGTACAGGTGGTTGTGTTGAAAATGTATTTGTAAAGCTATTTATGTTAAAAAATGTACCAACAGTGGGTCCTGCTGGGCAGAAAAAAAATACACCTGTATGTTAGACTGCATTGTAACTGTTGAAATGAATATATTATAACAGAGGATACTGTAAGAGAAGAGGTTAATCTCAGTCCAACCAACTTTGAAAAATAGTCTGAAATTAAATATCTGGTTTAGGCCATAATGATTATATCTTACAGTTTTGATTGCAGCCAGAGACAAAATGTCTGTGAAAACCAGGACTAGAAATCCTACTGCATTGTCCTTAGGGGTGAACTGATTGGTACACTGGAAGGGTAAAAGTTTTCAATGGTTTTATAGCTTCTGGATGCTATAACACATCTTAGCAAAGCTCTGTGTGTGTGTATGGTAACACATTTGTGCTAGATTCTGGTTCAGTTTCTAGTAAAGGGTGTAGTGTGGGAACCAGAGTCAGATGACTAGATATATGTGATGTCATTCTGTAATCCAGCGAGATGATATTTTAATACTAGATGAGACAGAAGTCTTGGGGCAGTCTGTTTGTAAAACCTGACAAGGAAGACCACACACCCACTTCATCTTGCCTTGTTCTCGTAAGTGAACTAGGGAACAGTAATTCTTTAGATCAGTCAGGAAAATATAGTCAAATTAGTTAAGTATTGTTTTTCTGTATCTGTGTGAATCTTTCCATCAGTGTTATTTTTAATGTTTTCTGTGATTGAAACTCTGGTGTTTATTATAAATAGATAATTTTTAGTTTCATGTTCTTTTATTATTCATTATTAAATATATTTAAACTTTTCATTGTGGTTGGTCTTTTAGAGAATATTTTAACCTTTGAGATTACTTATATTTTTTGGTGACACTGTGGCCATTCCTGAAAGCCTTGTTGCATTGGTCAGACACTACCATTGTATTAGTATTAATTTTACTCAGTATAATTGGGTACTGTTGTAAGAGCCTTAGAGTAGCTGGCTTTGGAGTGTTCTGGTGGCAGTACCTACCTTATAGTCTGGGCAGAGGGAGCATAGCTAGTAAATATATGGCAGTTTTTCCCTGGTGTGTGTGTGTGTGTGTGTGTGTGTGTGTGTGTGTGTGTGTGTGTGTGTGTGTGTGCACGTGTGTGCATGCGTGTGTGTGTGTGTGTGTGTGTGTGTGTGTGTGTGTGTGTGTGTGTGTGTGTGTGTGTGTGTGTGTGTGTGTGAAAATCAAATCTCAAGGAGTATGTGTGTCAGCTACTTGGAGCAGGGACACAGAGCACTGGTTTCACAGAGAGAGTGGTGGAGGACTTTGTTTGGAGCACTCAGCTGAGGACTCAACTCTGCAGCTGTGTCAGTGGGGAGTCTTATTTGTGGGTCTACAGAGAGAGAGAGAAACCCAGCACCAGGACTGATTGTATTCCCCATGTGCTCTTAAGGGAAATTGTGCTTGGTGCAGAGAGCTGCATCTGAAAATACTGTGTGTATCTATTTTTGTTCCAAGTGAATATCCCTCACCAGTGTATGTGGTCAGTATCGAGGACCAATGATTACTGGTCCAGAGCAGGGACTTCACATATTAGTGCACAGTGGTGTGGATATTAATTGAATTTCTGTAGCCTGTAGGGAGTTGTCACTGAAGGTATGTGTATTCTCATCAGTCACAAGGTAAACATACAGAGTTTCATTTTCACAACAGTTTTATTTATTTTCTCTGTTAGCTTAGTTTAGTCAAGGAAAGCAGGCAAAGGTACCAGCAGAGGATTATAGCAAGCTGACAAAGAACCAGTTGGCCAAGGTGTGTGTAGCCAAAGGACTGGTGCATGTTAACCTGGCTAAAAGGAAAATTTCATCCTTAGTCACAGCTGTTGTCCAGACCAGCAACTAGGAGAATAACTAGTCTTGTGATGGGGATTTGCAGCCCTCATAAACAGGACAGTTCACCTTTTCCTCAGAGGACTTAAAAACCCACCTAAAGTTAAAGAGACTTGAACTGGAGGCCAAGCTTTTGGAATTAGAATCAGCGGAGAGACTACAGTAGGCAAAACCAATGGAATTTGAATCAGCAGAGAGACTGAGGCATTTGGAGGACAAGGAAAATGAGAAGCAGCGTCAACATGAGAGGGGAGATGCTGACTCTTTGTTGGGGTCATGGTGGTAATGGGAAGGTAATAACCAAACCCCAGAAGCAATAAAGGTCAGTAAATTTCTTCCACAGTTTACAGAGAATGATAATTTTGATAGTTTTATTCATATATTTGAAAGAGTATTTAAACAGTATAATATTGACCAAGGGCTCTGGGTATGGTTCCTGACCCCCTTACTCCATGGTAAAGCTGTAACTACTATTTCTAAATTGTCTGATACTGATTGTTTAAACTATGATAAAGTTAAACAATGTTTATTGGAATGTTTTAAGTTAACACTTGAAGCTTACAGAAAAAAAAGTTTTGTGAGGATAGACACAAGGCAGATGAAAGTGTATGTGATCATATTGCTGAGTTAAGCACATATTTTCATAGGTGGGAGAGTGGGTGTCAGGCCATCACTTTTGAAAGGCTGCCAGACCTTTTGAAAAGGGAACAAGCCCTTAGCAGTTTACCTGAGAACATGAGAATCTGGTTGGCAGACCAGGAGTGTAACTCTGCAGATGAGCTGGGGAGAAAAGGGAATGTCTACTTAGCAAGCAGAACATCACTGCACAAAAAGGGAATATGCACTGCTGCACATGGATATAAGGGAACCCATGGTGTGCAGCCTAAACTACACCAACAGAGTCCACCAGTAACATGGGAAGCCACTAGTTCAGGACCATGGCCAGGATCAAGGGTTAGATGTATTAAATGTAACCAGTGAGGCCAGGTAGCATACAAATATCCACTGACACGAGGTGGGGAACAAATGGTGGGGGAGCCAGCAAGTGGGAATAACAGTATGCCAGTGGTTAAGTTGTTTGGAGACAACAGGGATACCAGACTATCACCAGAGTTTGTATCCTATCTTAGTGGATGGAAGACAGACCAATGCTACAAGAGACACAGCCTCTGGCATAACCATTGTGAAGGCTACAGTGGTTAAAGAGAAGCAGTACTTGCCTGGGCAGTCCACTCCAGTCAGAGCTTTAGGATGGACCCCATTCCAAATTCCTTTGGCCAGGGCTCTCCTTGACTAGGAGGGTGAAAAAGGAAGCAAGCTAGTAGGTGTGTTTGAGAATATCCTTGCAGATGTCCTGATAGGGAATGATTTTGATTATGCAGTACCTTTTGTGCATGTAGTTACTGCAGTCAGGCATGGAGACAGGCATGTGGGGCTGGTAGCCTAGGGGAGACCCATACAGACCCCACACTTGAAGCCAGGGCTGGTGGGGTGGCTATTTCAGGGAAAGAACTACCCTGTAGCAGTGAGCCTGAAGGTGAGCCACAGCTGCTGGTAGATACTGATGTTCCCTTGAACAGAATGACTGCAAGTACAGAGGTGAGTGGTAGTACTCATGCTGACAGTGAGGCACTGCCATCAGAGGATACCAGATTTCCTGTGGAAGGGGAGCTGGGAAGGATCACAAAGGTAGAGTTGAGACAGGCTCAGATCTCAGACCCTACATTATTAAGACACTTGAGGGAGGTAGCTGGGGAGGCACCTGATTCTCTAGGAAAAGGGAAGTCTGTATACTGGAACAAAGGGTTACTGGATAGAGAGTGGACCCCTGAGGGAGGCCTGGAGGGTGAGGTAATACAGCAGTTGATAGTGCCTAGAGCCTACCGTCTGGCCCTTCTAGCCATAGCCCATGACATTCCTTTCACAAGTCATATGGGCATAAAGCATACCAAAAGACATATTATGCAGAACTTTTATTGGCATGGGATTGCAAGGGATGTAACAGGGTACTTCAGGGCATGTGAACAGTGCCAAAAAGTAGGCAAGGCAGGAGACAAGGTCAAATGTCTTTTGATGCTTTTGCTTGTGACTGAGGAGCCATTTCAGAGCATAGCTGTGGATATTGTGGGGCATCTGAGCACACCAAGTTCCACAGGGAAGAAGTATATCCTGGTGGTAGTACATTATGCTACTAGATAACCTGAGGTGGTGACTCTGTCCTCCAGCGAGGCAGGAAAGGTGGCAAATACTTTGTTAGAGATTTTCAGCAGGGTAGGTTTCCTGAGAGAAATACTGACTGACAGAGGTGCCGATTTCATGTCACACCTGCTGGCTTGTCTGTGGGAGCACTGGGGATGAAGCATCTAAAAACCAGCCCCAGACTAATGCTCTTGTGGAGATGTTAAACTCTACACTAAATATCAAGCTACTGGCATTTGCAGAACAGTTTAAGGGAGAGTGGGACAAATATTTGCCCCATCTGCTGTTTGCAGGCAGTTACTCCAGGAATGCACAGGTGTTTCACCCTTTGAGTTGCTGTATGACCCTAGGGTGACACGGCCTTTAGATCTGATTTGTGATGAGTGAGAGGGTGGGTGTGAATCCCACAAGGAGTCTGTTGTGGCATATGTCCTAAACCTCAGGAAATGGCTTAGGGAGCTCATGGGCTTGGCCCCGGAGAACCTGGCAGGAGCCCAACAGCAAAAAAAGGTCTGGTATGACAGGAATGCTTGATCCCAAGAGTATACGGTGGGACACAATAAGCTGCAGGAGCTTGGGAAAGACCCTTCAAAGTGGTAAAGAAGTTCTGTGATGTTAACTACATGGTAGAACTGGTAGGCAGGAGCACGAATTGTACCATGTTAACATGATGAAGCCTTACCATGATAGGGAGGCCCTAGGGATGAGTATTTGCAGTGGGTGCAGGAGGAGTCTGAGGGGATCTATGGCTACATCAAACCAGCCAGTAAAATGCCAAGTTATTAAGACTGAGCCTAGGGAGGGTTTCAGGCATATGATATGACAGTGCAGCACTGTAGTGGGAACAGCAATGCCAATGCAGATCTCAAGACAGGATATAGGTTAATGTATTCCCAGACAGGCTCATTCTTCTCAAGCAACGTTACACCAGGGTCACTTGAAAAACTAGCTTGAGTCTTCAAAGGGGGAGAGATGTGATGATGTGATGTGATGTATTGTCATTTATGCCAGAAGAAGTAGTACAGTGGATTTGTAACATATGCCAGCATAGCTAGCTGGAGTTTTGTAAAGAATTATATGTCATTTGATATCAACCTGATTTGTACAGGTGCTTGTGTTGAAAGTGTATTTGTAATGCTGTTCATGTTAAAATGTACCAACAGTGGGTCCTGCTGTACAAAAATGAAATACACCTGTATGTCACACTGTATTGTAACTTTTGAAATGAATATATTGTAACAGAGGATGCTAGAAGAGAAGAGGTTAATCTCAGTCCAGCTAACTTTGAAAAATAGTCTGAAATTCAATTACCTGGTTTGTGATATAAAGATTGTATCTTACAGTTCTGATTGCAGCCAGAGACAAACTGTCTGTGAAAACCAGGACTAGAAATTCTACCATATTGTCCTTAGGTGTGAACTAATTGCTACCCTGGACGGGTGAAAGTTTTGAAATGGTTTTATAGCTTCCAGATGCTATAACAAATCCTAGCAAAGCTCTATATGTGTGTATGGTAATACATATGTGCTAGATTCTGGTTCAATTTCTAGTAAAGGAGGCAGTGTGGGAACCACAGTCAGATGACCAGATGTATGTGATGTCATTCTGTAATCCAGCACTGAGATGATGTTTTAATACTAGATGAGATAGAAGTCTCATGGCAGTCTGTTTGTGAAACCTGACAAGGAATGTGATAAAGACCTGGAAGGTTTTGTTTAACAGTATTTTAAAATGGGGGTGAGAAAGCATCTTGGAGGAAAGCTGTAGTGGTTGTATTACCCAAATACAAATGGAAAGCATGCCAACAGCAACCAAAGGATGCTGAGATACCAAAAATATTATAGTAAGCCAACAAATCACAGTGACCACCATGGCTAATAACATATAGTTTAATAAGGATAAGCACTTTCACACATTCAGTGCTTCATCAGATCCATATAAAACATATAAAAACAATGTCTTTAAATACATTCAAAAAGCAAGATTCAACCAATAAAAACATTCCAATTAGTGATGTAATGCCCTTCTCTTAAGAGTTGGTTTTAAAGGCAGAGTACTATTTAAACCTGGTGTTTTATCAGCCTGCATAGTGGCAATCCAGTTCATTTCAGCCACTTATGTTTTATTAACCATGTTACCCCCCATACCTCACTTTTAACAATCTGTATTACTGAAAAAATAAAAGAATTATTTTTACTAATGACCACATGCTTAACTAAAGCATTCAGCATATTACCTTTCCTTATATCACACATATGTTGCAGGACTCCTTCCTTTAATATCCTATTAATTGTGCCTGTATAGAAAGAGGTACAGACTTTACATCTTACTAGGTATATAAGATTACTACTTCTACAGTCTGCATAAAAGTTGAACGTAAACTTACGTCCAGATACAGGATGTATAAAAATGTTGTTACAAGACATAAGTGAATAAGCCTTACAATTCCTGCAAGGAAATGTACCCTTCCTGATAGATTGAGTCTCTTTTATAAAATTTGAAGTATAACAAAGTTGTCTTTTAAGTGAAAGAGTCGTTTTAAAAGTGAACTGAGGTTTATTGCCTAAAATCCCTGTTAACCTATCATCAGATAACAATATGGGCCAGTTATTATTTATAATGTCACATACTCTATTAATATCACTACTATAAGTAAGTGGTATCCTATGTAATGACATATTATTAGAGGAATTCATGTGTCCAGATCTTTTATTGGCTATCGGATCTCCTCCAGAATCTGCCTTCATATAATAGGGTCTACCAATAGTATACCGTAAGTCAGTGACCTGATTCATCACATTCACAACCTCTGAGGTTTTATAGCCTCTTCCAGAAAATCATCCACTAGCCTATCATTGGCTTGGATGTACTCTTCATCATTCATATGTAACCTTGACATGCATAAAAACTGGCCCTTGGCTACATTTCTGAAGACGTGTGGGATGCATGCTGCTGCGATGTAGTAGTCCATTTCTTCTACATTCTTTCGTAAATAAAGAACTATCAATAAAGCCATCACATATATTTAATCTCAAATCCAAAAAAATTATAGATTGACTTGATTATTTTAATGAAAACTTAAAACAACTACTTGATTCTTCAATATAGGTGACAAAACACTCTAGTGACTCTTTCGTCCCTCTCCATAACATAAAAACATCATCCACAAATCTCCTATAAAATAGGAGATGTTGACTATAGGCATGATGACCAAAAATAACATCACTCTTCCAGACCAGATTCAGGAGGAGATCCGATAGCCAATAATGGATCTGGACACATGAATTCCTCTAATAATATGTCATTACATAAGATACCACTTACTTATAGTATCTGGACGTAAGTTCACGTTCAACTTTTATGCAGACTGTAGAACTAGTAATCTTATATACCTAGCAAAATGTAAAGTCTGTACCTCTTTCTATATAGGCAAAATTAACAGGATGTTAAAGGAAGGAGTCCTGCAACATATGTGTGATATAAGGAAAGGGAATAGGTTGAATGCTTCAGCTAAGCATGTGGCCATCAATAAAAATCATTCTTTTATTTTTTTTCAGTAATACAGATTGTTAAAAGTGAGGTATGGGGGGATGACATGGTTAATAAAACAGAAGTGGCTGAAATGAACTGGATTGCCACTAAGCAGGCTGATAAAATACCAGGTTTAAATAGTACTCTGCCTTTAAAACCAGCCTTTAAGAGAAGGGCATTACATCACTAATTGGAATTTTTACATTGGTAGAATCTTGCTTTTTGAATGTATTTAAAGACATTGTTTTTATATTTTTTTATATGGATCTGATGAAGTACTGAATGTGTGAAAGCGCGTATCCTTATTAAACTATATATTATTAGCCGTGGTGGTCGCTGTGATTTGTTGGTTTACTATAATATTACCCGAATACGGGAAAGACCATTCAGACCTAGCTTTGCATACAACCCGTATCAATTTTAAACCATGGTTTTAAAGTGCTTATGTCTATACTAGCTAAGAGAATGACAAATGTGTTGCTAAAACTGATAGATATGAATCAGTGTAGTTTTGTAGAAGGAATGCAAGCATTTGGCAGTATTAGTAAAACAGTGATGACTCAAAAGGAAGTTGAAGGGAGGAAAATGGCACTAAAGGTGGGTCTTGATGCAGAGAAAGCACTCAATAAATCAAGACCCGCCAACAATAGATGAGATTTTATGAGTAGGGCAATGACAGTATTTGCATTCCCCTGATAGAATAAAGGGGTTAATTGAAAGGATATATGAAGGGTTGAAGGCAAAAATTAAGATGGGAGGCTTCCTCTCTGACAAGCTTTGTTTGAAAAGAGGAAAAAGGCAGGAGTATGCCCTCCCCCTTTGTTATTTGCTGTACATTTAGAACCACTGACAAAGAAAATAAATGGCACAGCAATCAAGAAAAGTTAGATTTATTTACAGATGATGTTATTCTGTACTTGAAAATCCAGGAAAGGACATTTCAGTGCTGTGGAACATTTAAAGACAGTTTCAGATCTTTTCAGGATATAACATTAATGAATATAAAACAAAGGCTATAGCAGTAAAATTTATACCCGCACATGAATTGGTTTAGCAATACCCATATTTATAGGGACACGATAAGATGAAGTATTTAAATGTATAGATTAAAAGGGATTCTGTTATGGCAGCTAAGGGTGTGTGGAAAGATACTAAAGAAAAGATAGTACAAAAGTTGTGAAACTCAAAGCTCTTAATTATGAATATGGGTTGTAAGATGCAAACAGTGAAAATATTGTAGTATCTTTGATTTTATAATAACATCATACCTATTTTTATCAACCAGAGGAGAAGTTGTAGATGTTAATTAATAAAGAGTTGAAAGAATTTATTTGGCAGGAGACGAGGGCAAGATGTAATTGGAGTTGATCCTCCCCATAAATTGAGGTGGTTTAGGATTACCTGATCTGAATGGCTGCCTTAGAGCTACAAAATTAGGGCTCATATACATAATACAAGCAGAAGGTTAAACATCAAACTGAAAAGAGATGATGATAAAATAGGGGGATGTTGAGAAATAAGAAGAGAATATTAATTTGGATTAAGTCCTTAAGGAGAATAAAATACAACCATACAAAATATTATATTCACAAAGTAGCAGAAAATATTCTAAAAATGGAGCCAACACAGGAATGGGAAAATGAAATTGAAAGTCAGGATGACTGGAAGTAGGGGTATAGAAAATAAGCAAGTGGGGACTGGAAGTTACTATAGAAAATTGGCAAAGAAACCAAGGAATTGAGGGGAAATAACTAGACAGGGAAATGTAAGAGGGTTGGATGAGGCCAAGCAGAAGTTTGGACTGCAGGTTAGAGACTATTTTTCATACCAGGGATTGATATCGGTGTATAGGCAAAGAGAAAGGGCTAGGAAAGTGATAATTAAAATACCAGCTCTGGTAGAGATTTTAGTTGAGCTTAAAACAAAAGCTGCCATTACAAAAGGGATAAATACTAGGGTGTATAAAATATTGTATGATAACTATAAGAATCAATCAGAGGAGGTTAGAAAAGTCTGGGAGGAGAGACTGGAAGGTAATTTACAATGTAACAGTGGGAGGACATTTGTATGGATTTCAAGTATGCAAAAAAGGCCAAAAAGTTTAGGATTTTTGCTTGAAAGTGTTTGCAAGGGTATTTTATATCCCAGGCAGACTTTAGAAAAAATGTCCTCAGGTAGGTGGCAAATACTGGAGGTGTGATGGGAACAAGAGAGGTAACTAAAAACATGTTTTTTAGGAGTTTAACAAGTCGGCAGATTGTAAAGATTCCCCACAGACTACTTTGTCAGAAATGTTGGTAGAGCAAATGGTTGTAACAAAAGAAATTATTCTTTGGAGCTGTGAAACAGGATCTGAATTGCTTAGACACTGTAACACCTTATTAAGTTTAATGCTGTTGGCTGCCAGAAAAATAAAATACTACAAAATCAAAATCTAAACTAACTGTAACTGAAGTACTTAATATTGCAAAGGGAATGAAAGAGCTGGGGTGGGATCTTTAAAAATGAGAAGGAGAAAATTACATAGACATAAACAGAATTTTTGGAAACAGCTCATGCGGAATAATGTTCATGAGGAGGAATGGAGTTTAATGGAAAGCAGGAATTGAGCAAATTATGTAACACTGAAGTGAGTATAATTGTTAAAAAGTAAAATATACGTCTATTCTGGATGAAAATAATAAAAATGCCACTATGTTTTGTTTTCTTTTCTGTTAATGTACATGCACATATGTCACTGTGTAAATTGTGATTTAACGAAAATGTTTAAAAATGAAAGTAAATAAATTCTGGCAAACACTTTATACAGTGGCCAAAAAACTATAAGCCATTTGCAATTCATTTTTGCATTTTTAGGACCAGATTGTTACATTGTGAAGTTTATAGGTTCATAAATTCATAGGTAAGCACTAAGCTAGCTGCCCTTGCGGGCCATTTTAAGCCTAGCTAATTTCTCTTTTTGTGCTCAAAATAACCCATCACATTGGTTATAGATTGGCCTTACCCATCCCATAATCAATATTACCCCTAATGAGAATAACTGGGATCATACCATAGATAATTTGAGAAGACCTTTGTATGGGATAAAGCATTTAGGAGTGGCAACTGTTCATTAGTAGTACAGGGGGCAGTCCTGGGGTAAATATTTTGCTTCCAGTCCATAGATCTAAGTTGCAAAAAAGGACAGGGATAAACTGTGATTTAAGTGGATGGTGAGTCTGTTCCATAGCAGTGGTATCCTCTGTGAAATATACCTGCCCCTTCAAACCATTCTGTTGATGTTGCAGAAGAGGTTTAAATCGCTAGACTGAGTATTTCTAATGCCATTTGACTTGATGATGTGTAGTAAATCCATCAGTAGTGGGCCAGAGGAAGCTGTGTATGCCAGACACGTCATCTCTTAGCAGTCTGTAGGATACTGAATATAGTGGGAGGGCTTTGAGTTGGTCCACATAGGAAATGTTGTTTAGGCATTGTATCATTTTAGTAAGCTTGTTGCATGTGTCTGGACAGATACATGCCAGGCAGTATATTCAATGACTGGCCCAATGAGGGCTAATAAAGGGAGACAATACCATCCCTAGATCTAGACAGAATACTTTTGTATATAAGCTGTGCAATATAGAAGGACTTTCTTACAACAATGTACACATGTTGGTGAAAAGTTAGGTCACTGTCCACATATGTTCCCAAATCCTGAACAACTGGGTCAGCTCTTAGAGACATATTGTCAATATGGTAGCTCCTTGGAGTAGATGATTTCTCAAAAGATACATTTTTTGACAAGTAGTTTTAGACGATGATTCTGACACCAGTTATTTATTTGAGACAAGTCTTCCTGTGGGATGCCTACGTCATCTGGGGATTCAGTGACTGTTACTAGCTTTCAGTCACCTGCAAACTTAGTCAGCCAAAGCCCTTTGGTATTGGCTTTTACTTCAGAAAAGTAGTTGCCAGACAGGAGAGGTCCCACCACAGAACCCCGGGGGACGCCACTGGTGACTGTTCTCTTTGTGTAGGTAATTTTTTTCAGTTTTGATTATCTGTGTCTTATCTGTGAGCCCATTGACAATCCAGCAGGTGACACAGGGGTTTATTCTCAGTTTATTTAGCTTTTCTACTATGCCTGAGTAGGGAATTTTGTCAAACGCTTTTGCCAGGTTGAGGTATACGGTGTGTACTGTTTTGCCTTCATCCAGTGCTTTGGTGACCTTTTCAAAAAAATCCATCAAGTTGAATAACCATGACCTGCCCTCAATGAATACAAAATGACATGGCATGGGGTCTACTGTTTTGAAGCTCCCTATATCCTGATTGATTATCTCCATGATAAGTCTTTCCATGGCAGTGCATGGCTAGTCAGACTTATGGGTCTGTAATTGCCTGGGTCTGTGGAATGACCTCCCTTATGCAGGGGAATGACTGTACTTGTTCTCCAGTCTCTTGTTACAAGACATCTATGGAGAATGAGATTGAACAGTGTTAATAAGGGTGTAGCTAAATCATGCTTCATGCCATTTAAGATGCATCCAGGGATATTTTCAGAACCTATTTTATGCAGTATTTTTAATTTTTGACAGAACTTTTAGGACTTGCTCTTGTGTGATAGCTGGAGGTGAACCATTTTCAGGTGTATCTTGAAGGACAGACAGAGAGGAGAGAGGGGTACAGTTAGAGCTAAATTTATTGGACAGTAGGTTAGCTATATCTTCAGCCTCAGTGTAGGTAACATAATTCACAGTCAGCTCAGCACATTGCTGTGTTGTGCTTTTGAGGTTATGGACATAACTAAAAAATGTCGTAAAGTAAAAGTAGTAAGTTAAATAAACATTTTATGCCAAAATAAAATAGTATTTATGAAAGGGTATGCTTTGGCAGATTTGTTTAAGCTAAAGGAGAGTCTGTCGAAGCTTTCTCCTTGTGTTTGCGTGAACTTCTTAAAAATTGTGGGTTAGAATAAACTAAAGATGAGCAAATTAGAGATAGAATTGTCCACAGGCTGCTTGATACAGAATCTCCCAAAGGTTACAGCTAGACGTGAATTTAACTTTTGATATTCTACACTAAATCTTTCACTTTGCGGGTATTCCATAACTTCAGCTCCTATTTGTTCAATATTTGTCTTTGTTAATCTTCTGTTCTATGCTCCTCCTTTGTGATCTTATTGTTTGCATTGTGAAATTTTCCAGATCTGTGTGCCTTTGTCTGTTTTTCTCCTCGAATATCTTTGGGGCTGATTTATTGTATTGATTAGTTCAGTTTTCTCCCTTGCATAAATATTGCAGTATATCAGATCTCCTTTTCCTTCCCATGTCCATGTTTTATTTTTATATGTTTTGAAAATCTCTAGGTTTTGTTCTTTATACTTTCACACTTCCTGTGTCATTATTTGTCCAAGCAGCCCAAAGTTTCTTTATCTATATAATGTTTTTCATGGATATGTTGCATTAATGAACAGAAATTTGCATGAGAAGCTTTTGACAGTTTTTCCTGTGCAAGTATTTTTCTTTCCGCTAATATCTCTCTTAATCTTTTTCAATATTTTCTATCTGGAAATTCTGAGTTTCTTGCATAATAGTAACAATACATGATTTCTTAATTATCCTCAATAGCCCACTCTGTCATCTTTATGGCTCTTTTTTGGCCTATCAGTTTTTATGGACTACTATTTCCTTCTAAAATGGGGGAGGGGCATCCTCCCCTGAGCCTGGCTTAACCCCATTGTAGGAATGTTTCTGGGTCTTGAGGATTCTACACTGTCATTTTTTCAGTCATGGCACCAGTTCACTTACCAGGACGGGCATTTTTTTTATCCTAACACTCGTGCACCCAGCTGTCTTTTTTTTTTACCTACCTCTGTCCATCATATATGCTGTAGAAAATACAGTCTATATATCAATGTTGTATTGGTAAGACTTGATGAAAACAGGGTCTATCACGCGAAGGTCCTCACCAAGACTTCATGATGAATTCAGCTCCAGCAACACTACTCTTCTATTCTTGTTGATTTTATCATTTCTCTATTCGGATACTTAAGTATAAAAGATTATGAAGTTTTGGATAGTTTTATTTGGGTGTTTGAAAGAGAGTGCAATCAACAAACTTACCATGGGAAGTGGCTGTGGAACTAACTCTTGAAACATATTTAAAGAAATTCAGAGAAAGCAGAAGAAAGTCGCACAACAATATGAGTGATTATATTGCACAAATAAACACTTTCGTAGTGCATGAGCAGATGTTAAGCCAATACAGTTTAAAGACTATCGCATCTTTTCATGAGTGAGCAAGAAAGCAGTACTCTGCCAGAGGGCATGATAATTTGGTTGGCAGACTTGGAGAATAACACTATAAATTGTTGAAATGATGGTGAGGAAGGGGGGACCTCTGTCTTGCCAGCAGGTTATAACTTCACAAAAAAAAGTGAGCATATAGCAGTACAGGTCTGCTTCTAAATCTTGAAAGCTCATAATCTTGAAATTCAAAATACTGAAGCCAAAATCTTGAAAGTTCAAAATACTGAAAACTCAAAATACTGAATTTCATAATATTGAAAAAAATACAGGATACTAACCCTTACTATACTCCAGCAGAAGTACATAGAGAAAGAAATAAAAGACAAAGCATATACTCCAAATATTAGCGGGGTGGAAGCCCCCCTGCACCCCCCCAAACCCTCTGCTACTTAAATACATCAACTCCGAGATCGCACTTTACTACAATAAAATGAGTTATGTTTTTGTATAGCAAATTAAAGAGGAACATGACTAAGGTTACAACAGGCAGTCATGAAGCACATAATGGTATGTTTGCCATTTTCTTCTGAGGAGTGCGATCTCTGAGTTGATATATTTAAGTAACGGGGGTGTGGGGGGTGCAGGGGGGCTTGCCCCCCCCTGCTTATAGTTGGATAGAATAATATGTTTTGTTATGTTGTTGTGTTTGGAATATTGTAAGTGTTGGTGTACTCTGTTTTTTTTCAATGTTATGAAATTCAGTATTTTGAATTTTCAGTATTTTGAACTTTCAGGATTTTGGCTTCAGTATTTTGAATTTCAAGATTATGAACTTTCAAGATTTAGAAGCAGACCCATAGCAGTACACAAGGGGATCCATGGGGCAGCCAAAGCTTATCACAGCAGGTTCTGCAAGTAAATGAGGATACTACTAGTTCAGGTACGCAGCCAGGTCTTGGGGTCAAATGCTTTTTGTATAACCAAATGGGACATATTCTGTAGCACTGTTTACTGAGACAAGACAGGAAACAAAAGTCATGGGAGGCAGAAAGCAAGGTAGCACTACAACTCTGGTGGGCTGTCTGAGGACATTTGCTGCACTAATACCACAGGAGTACAGACTATGTCCAGTTGGAGGTGAACGGTACCATCAACAAGAGGGATATAGCATCAGACATAACTGCTATTAAACTTATGGTGGTTAAAAGGGAGCAATACTTGCCTGGGTAGTTAACTCCAGTTACAGCAAAGGAAGGAACACCTTTCCAGGTACCACCAGCCATTTTACTTGGATTGAATAGGAAGGCAAGGGAACAAGCAGGCCCCAATGTAAAATAATATCCTAGTGAATATTTTAACAGGGATTGACTTTGATAATGCAGTACCTGATATGCATGTGGTACAGACACTGTAGCTTGGAGACAGGTACTTGAGGGAAAGCACCAAAGTGAGGCACAGACACTCCCTGCACTTCCAACCAAGACTGTTGATGTCTGTTTCACAGGGCTAGTTAGTAACAGAAAGCCAAGATTTGAGTTCTAACTGGTGCAAGGTACCAGGCATCTCTTGGAAGGGGTTACTTCAAAGAGAGACTTAGGTGGTAGTAGCAAGCCTGAGTTTAAGGCACCTGTGCCACAACATACCAGACTCCCTTTGTAGGGAGAGCTGGAAGTGTCATAAAGAGAGACTTGCGACTGTCTCAGCTCTCAGATGCTACTTTGCAGAATTTGAGAAATATAGCCATGGAAGCTTATGATTCTCAAGGTCAAGGTGAGTCCATTTACTAAGTAATACAACAGCTGGTGGCAACAAGGGCCTATCGACAGACACTTCTTATTATAGCCACTGTTTTTCTTTAATTCCTTGATTGTATTATTTTTCATTTCCAAGATATTCTTTCACTTGGACAGAGGCAGTCACTAAATCACCCCCACATAAATCAAATTTGTGGGTCGCATTTGGGTTGCATGGTTATGCTTATAAGGGACCTAGTGGATGTTAGCCTAGTGTGCACCTATTAACCTAGGAACCTATAAAAAGTGGTTCAGCTTGCTAGAGAGACTGGACTAATACATAGGAAAATAGGAACAATACTAGACAAGTGATTATGGAGGCCAAAGGATGCCGAGTCATATACACCTTTAAAATGTTCTTGCCACCTTGGTCAAGCGCTTAAAACTGCTTACTTCTCAAATCCTACAGGGCCTTACATGATAAGCCTGCAGTGAATCTACTTACCCAATAATCAAGATTAGCCTTAAAGGTAGCAAAGTAGTACATTGTTTGACCTGTAGTGTCAACTTATTCTATAAGCAGGGAATATTTTGTCCTAGGAACCTATCCCTCCAACTAGTCTATTTTATGTTTTGGTGTATGTGTAAGCTGCTACTGCAAGTCTTTATAGAGTGACTGGTTTGTGAAGAAATGAGGGGTCAGGATTGGGTCTTTCATGGCATGAAAAGTTGGACACAGGTCACTTTGGAGCAGCCAGTAGACTATTGAGTATAAGGAGAGTCATGCCAACCTTTCTAGATACTTGAAGGATTTATGACCTTTAATTTTCAAAGTTAGAAATCTGTTGAGCCTTTCCAGTTGAGCACTATGCTTGGATTTGTTTATACCAAAAGGAATATTGTATTTAATGATGGATCTAATAAGAGAAGAATAAGGAGTGGGGGGATTTCTTTGGCTCTTAAAGATATTCTTCTGGTAATTAACTTGGCCAGATAGAAGGATTCCCTGACTATGTGGGAAATGTGATGACTAAATGAGAAAGACTGTTGTCAGCATAAGTACCCAGGTATCTTTTGACCTTCTTTGTCTGAAGGGGAGTACCGTTTATAACATATGAGGTAGAACCAGCTTTTTTTGAATGCTATAACCCAGCACTTTTGTAGATTTAACTTTAGGTCATTTTCAGTAAACCAAGTATGTGCACAGTCCAACATTTGCTGGAGATGCTTAATATCAGTTGATGAGATGACACTTTCACTTTGAAAGCTTTCATTGTTCATTGTAATCATGAAGTGATGTGTATATTTTCAATACATTTTTGGGAGGGTTTTGATCCATTGGTGGTTATATGTTGTTTAGTAATGTTCATCTTTCAGTCTTCTATGGTGTTCTATTGGCTTCATTTGATAATGTACTGGTCTAGAGAGTACCAGTTAAGCAAGCAGGAGTTCAATCTAAGCAGGTCTAGCTTCTAGCAGTCTTCAAAACAATGAATATCAAATTCTAATCATTTCAGGGGAACAGAACGCATAATGGCAAGACAATAAAAACATACCTAAGTGGTCTTGAACCCCTGCCTTTGACAATATTATTCTCCAAAGAAAGGTAGTAACAAGTATTTTTGTGTAGCAGTTTGCCTTTGCTGTGCACATAGTCGATAAAGTAGGAGGAGAGTTTAGATCCACTACTTGTTGCATTTTGTTACCAGTGTTCTGTTTTTCTCTTCCACAAAATTCTAACATTCTCTTGAAATGCGTGTTTTCTGACACTCTGCTAAGAAGTTTTCTCTATGGTTTCCCTTGATAATGTACTGGTCTAAGGAGTATCAGTTAAGCAGACAGTGGTTCAAATCCATGGGAGTGTACATTGCAGCAGTATACTAAACTGTCTCTATCATGTACTAATAATGTACCATGAAATGGGAAGTGAGTTAAACATAATGCATGTATGAGACAGCTTACATGACTCTGTCTTCTCAGGCAGTAATGTATATATTGTGAATGCAGTGGATGAATGATTTTAATCCCCTGATTGTCAGTAGATTGTCTACCATTGCTCAGTTTTCAGTTTTCAGCAATGATAGAACATTTTCCTAAAATGTGTTTTTAGTCATATTTTCTATGACTGCTTTCTGTGGTTTGCTTGATAATAAGCTGGTTTAGAAAATATCATTCCAAGACATGTGGTCCAAATCCATTTTTCTCTTGCTATCACATGTTCCATTCCCCTGAAATGTGATTTTCAGTCTGTTCAATTAGTGCTTCCATGGCATGTGTTGTTACTGTCTTTCTTTGGAGAATAATATTGTCAACGGCAGGGGTTGAAGATCACTTAGGTATGCTTTTGTTGTCTTGCTATCTTATGTCCAATTCCCCTGAAATGTGTTTTTCAATCGCCTTTTCACAAATGTTTCTGTGGCATACCTTGTTAATTCTCTAGTCAAGAAAATGCCATTGCCAAAGTCAGGGTTTCAGACTCATTTAGGTGTACTTTTGCTGTCTTGCTATCATGTGTTCTGTTCCTCAGAAATGTGTTGTTGAATTAGGAAGTTGGAATATTTGGGCTTCTATCCCATTTCCAGCCTGCTCATTCCGTATTTGCTCACCTTGAATTGTACCTTCAGCTTGCTTTAGCTTTTCATCTCTGTCTGTCCTTTATTACCCCATTTCCAACCTATGATATGGTCAAAAAATAAACTGACACACCACACAAATGCTGAGAATGAGCATATAATTCAAAATCATCTTTCTGTGGTCAAACGATAGGATACACAACAGTTGGTAGGGAGCAATGTAGATGACTATATATGACCACAGAAAAAATGGCACTCTAATTCTTATGGCAAAACTGATGAAAACTCTTTGGCATGTACTATCATGCAAGTGAGCTAAGCCAAGTAAAGTAAAGTACAGCTGCTGCCATTATTTGAACTCTTTGTACTCATGCAATTATTCTTATTGTGTCAATACACTGGTCTGGGGGTTCAAACCCTTGGGTGAAGTATGTTGTTGTTTTACAACTTTTTGGTTTGCATTCCACACATTTGTTACATTCCCCTAATATATGTGCTTTATGACTACTGCAGTGGTTTCCCTTACTAATGCACTGCTATGAAAAAATAATTTAGAAAGTCATGGGTTCAATCCCCTTGATACTTTCCTTGTTTTCCCATTAATTTGCACATTTGCTATATTTCCATGATATGTGTATTTTATGACACCTTGAACTCTAAATGCTGCATTAGCTTCCTATGTTAATGCAGCTATAAAAATATTCAGTGGAAAAGTCATGAATCAATTCTCTTGAGGCTTTTTTTTTTTGCCATTGTCTGCATGTGCTACATTTCAATGATATATGTGTTTTATAACCCCTTGTGCCCTGATTTCTGCAGTAGCTTCCCTTACAAGTAAACTGTGGATATACTGGCCTGACTGATCTCAGAGCAATATATTTTCTTTTTTAATGACATTCTCAGTGTAGTACAGGTTCACTGCTGATGCGCTGATGTTGTCAGGACTGGTGCAGATTGATGGATCATGTTACTTCACTGCATCCCATTTCTCTTGTGTTATAGCACCTTCTTCACTCTGCTTTTCCAATAACTGTTTTGTTCTTCAACTCTGTTATCACTTTATATTGTCCATCTCAGTGGATTCTGTTATTGTGGTGTAACCTCTACTTCCTTTCCATTCTACTTTTCTCTCCATATATACATATTTGTTGCTGTTGATTACTTCAACATTATGCAACTGTCTGAGCATATTTGCATTGTTTACCTCAGTTGCTTGTACTTCAGTGTGGCTGTGGAGTGATTTACCATAATCTAGGGGAAGGTCTGCGCTGTGGATACAATGAGGGGTAACTTGTCATGCATACTGACCTGACTGCATACATATATGATTAGCACTGCTGCTTTTAGCTAATGCAGTCAGTAGTGTTGGCTTGGCCACAACTGCAGACACTACATTTATAAATCCCTGGGTCTGTCTCTTGCAATTGTATGAGACATACCTCTCAACTGCTCAGAATTTTGCAGACTGTCCCTGATTTTGCCTTATATTTTTGCCCTGTCCCTTGTAAAATTTTTGATTTTCTAGCAAATCACTGAGAATTACAGCCAGTCAATAATGCCAGACATTATAATTTCTTACTACTTAATGTTTAGAAAAGGCAAGTTGATGATAAACCTGTTGTTCTATTAACTTTTTAAGTGAATCCGAGTAAGTGTCCCTGATTTTGGCCCTTTAATCTATTTTTGGCTTTGTCTAGAACTCTTAGGCAAACAATTTGAGACATATGGTATGAGTACACATGAGACATGCATAAGATTTGAGTGCATGTTACGTTTAGCTGAAAATGGTCTTTACAAAGAAATCAAAATAGCCACCCGGACCTCTGTAGCTCGAACAGAAAGCGACCAGGAACACAGCGCTGCACAAAAAACAGTGATATTCAAATAATCCACGCACCAGTCAGGCACCAGTCAGTAAAAAACACAGGTTTAATTTCACGAAACACAGGTTTAGCGCTTTCATCCACACAAAGCAGACTTCCTCAGAACCAATTAATGCTGATTGCAAAAACAAATATATAGCAGATTTGGCGCCAAAATCCAACAATCCAACAACATACATTCCATAAAATTTTCCTTAATAATACATAGTTCTAAATACCTTCCCTTAAAAAGCTAATAAGCTAATGTAGCTAATATATGTCATAATGTCATAATAATGTATTAAAAAATACTAACAAACTTTAAAACTAATTAAAAATACAGAAAAAATACAGAAAAAATACATCATAGGGCTAACCATAGGTAATCTAATGTAAAATTGTGAAATGTGAAATACACAAGGTAACATCCTATATGACCTCAAAAAACTTTAACCACGGTCCAAAAGAAGAAAAGGTTTTATACTGATACTTTCATTTAGACCTGGCCATGTAGTGGCATCACACAATATCTGCCATTTAGTTTCTAAGCAGGACAATCCTACCTTCCAATTACCCCCATATTCACTCACCCCTATTTGATCAATAATTGTAAATGTAAAACAATGTTGGGGTCCATACATTTTTCTTTACAAAGAAATGGCTGATTTAGTTTCTTTATTATGTGAGCGTATTCAGATCAACTAGTATTTACGAAGATAGGAGATTAAAAAGTTCAAACTCAAGACAACATGGAAACTTTTTTTGCAAAGTAACTTTCTTGTCCACCTAGCTTTTAGCCTTTTGAACCATACTACCAGATAAACAAACAGCTTTTTATTTTACCAGAAGAAATAACACAACTGATATATTTAATGGAATTAATGTGATTGCCCGTACAAAATTACATTTCTATATTATTATTTGCCTTAGCTATGAGTGTAGCCAAAACTTCTCACTTGGACTCAAAGGTTTTATGCTACTAGACTGCTAGTATTATCAGTCATCTAATACTTTTGATGCAAATGAATTTGCCTGCGGTGGCATGGATTTCTAAAGACATGCAGTAGGTAGATTGGACACTAAATTGCCCGTAGATGGTAGTGTGTGTGCAAGTGAGTGGTACAAATGAACTTCTACCACGACAGGGCTAACCACTCAGTGGTGTAAACTGTGGCTCAAGAAGATTGTCACCGCTGAAGTGACACCCCAACCTCGTGTGCAAAAAAAAAATGGGAAAAAAAGGGGTTGAGAATAGATGGAGGGATGGAATTTGCTGCTGACTCATTTCTGTTTGAAAATACCAGACTTGGTGCTGTTGGCCTAAAACACAAAAATGGAGCTTCATTAAAACTAAGTTTTACTCTATGATTAGTTCTATGTAGGAGGACTAGTTACTTCAGTAATCTTAGCAATACCTCTTAACAGTCCAGAGTTTCGCAGAATCTCCAGATTTTTGCCTAATTTGGTCCGTTCCTTATAAAATGTGTGCGCTTCTGGCAAATCAGAGGACTGAAGTCACTAAATAATGATACACTTCTGAGTTTCAAACCTCATATTTTTCAGAAAATGCATGGTAATAGAAATCCGATTATTTAAGCAACTTTTGTAAGAGCAGCATTTTAAAACATGGGCGTTTGTTCCCTCGTTATTTTAAGCCTGGCCAGATTTCTTGCACTAAGAGGTTGATTGGTATGTCTAATACTTTATTTATTGCTTGTTTAAGATACTTATACAATGCTGAAAAATACCAAGGGACCAACGTTGTGAGATGAAGCTAATTTTACTCAGACTATTTGCTATCAGCAGGCGCACAAAGTGCACATATTCTGCCTGCACCTAAAACCAGGGGCTTCCCTGCTGCAGCACTCAATACACGCCTCAGTTTTTTGTCTACTTTTAGGTCTCAGTGCGGTAGGGTTGCCACCTTTTCAAATGCCCAAAGTGGGACATTTTTGGTACAAATGTCAGATTTTGCAGGGCAAAACATACCCACGGCCAGTACAAAGGACATAAATTCACTTTTTTGCCTAAATAAAAGCTTATTCTTGTAGCATTCTAGTTGCTTATTCTGTTTCTTATAACATTTAGGTCTTTCAGATACAGAATAACTGTGTTATGCAAGTATTACATAAAATATAGGAAATATTTTTGTCCTAAAATCTCAGGACATTTGCCATTTTTTCAATTTTTATGCAGGACACAACTGCCCAAAGAGGGACTGTCCCTCGCAAAGTGGGACAGGTGGTAACCCTAGTCCTTACAGATTAGTAAAGTTAGCCAGTAAACATGTAAATGAATAATACATAATTCTGCTATACCTGGCTACCCCTAGCTATATTGTTTTCAGCATATGATTGTACATCTTTTAGAATAGATAGCTAACAGACTGCGAGCGTGTCATGTGCTTGACCTACGGTATCACATAGACAACTATGTTTACACCCAGTTCCGTGTAGTGTAACTAAATTTCAAACGTAAACCTAACGTTGCACAGAAGCAAACCGCCACCACGTCCTTCCTCCAGACAGCGAATACACGCCCCAAACCCGACCCAGCAGTTCAGGCAATAGTTAGAATAACAATTCTGGTTGTGACGCAACCCCCGCCTAGCTAATTCAGAAAGGGACTACCCTTACACATATGTACACGCAAGTGAGTCGGTCTATACACACACGCGCATGTGTGTGTGTGTGTGTGTGTGTGTGTGTGTGTGTGTGTGTGAGAGTGTGTGCGCGCGTGTGTGGGTGTGTGTGTCGGCACCTGTATGTAAAAATATCGCCGCTGTCAACCAATTAGAGACAGATCCGGAAATAATAAGTGAAATCGGGGATACTTTTAAAATGTTAGTACTGTTAACATGAACATTGCAGAATAAGTTAATGTGAATTAATATACAGTTCCTAAAGTAAAAGAAGTCTATAACTGTAATTATTGACATTATTTATTGAGTTTAATTCACCATTTTTTCTCCAAACGTCACCAGTTTTAGGAAGGATTTAGAGGGACAGAGCTAATATTTGAGTCAAAATCAGGGGCTACCACTCAACTATCCTTGATTTTGACTCAAGTTTTAGTTCTGTCCCTCTTAATCCATTCTAAAACTAGTGACTTTTAGAGGAAATGCGGTGAATTACACTTAATAATGACAATAATTAAGAATTATTGACTTCTTGTACTTCAGAAAATGTATATTAATTCATATACTCTGATTCTGCCAATGTTTCAAGTTAATATCACTAATATTTTAAGTGTCCCTGATTTTTTTCTGGATTTGTCCCTGATTCTCTTGAAATTTGTCCCTGAGTGGTTGAGAGCTATGTCTGGGACAGTTGGGATGTATGTGTGTGTATAGATAGATAGACACACGCGCATAAATATACACTGACGTACATACATTTTGGTATTGGTAAAGTATGTACATAGTTATCTATCAGGCATGCAGACAGTAAATCAGAAAACAAAAGAGATGCAGAGTAATTAAACAGAGACTCGGACAGCTCAGGACTATATCTTGATGAGTCTCTTGGGTTTTCGTAATCTCAACCCTCTGAGCTACAAGATAAATACTTTATTGTAATAATGATTATAACGATAAATAACACAGCTGATACACTTAAGAGCTAAAATGCGTAGTTAGTCGACTGAAAAGTTGTTACATTTCTGAGCATGTTTGTCTTACAAGTACTCGCCGAAAGAAAATCCACAGACATGCATTGAGAGTAAGTTTCCTAAAGGAAAATTTTTAAACTGCACTCTTGTTACAATAAAGCTGATTCTTTTTATGATGTCCATAAGTGTTTACTAGGCTAAGGACCACAAGGGCCTTTTTAAGACTAGACATGCATCCTAAATGTCTGTCAGGTTCTGATACCCTTGATAAGTGTAAGCAAGGGTATGGGAGATGAACCATTTACAAGTTACCTGTGTCCATTAGAGACACAGGTGCCAAACCAGAGAGGAATTTCCGGTTTCCCGTCCAAGTTGCACCTGAATTGGGTTAGGGAAGAACTCTGCTTCACATGGATGGGGAGCCTGTTCCATAGACGCAGTAGTTTCTGGGATACATACCTATGTCTCCAGCAGGACCTATTTAGGGTTGCCACCTTTTCAAATGCCCAAAGTGGGACATTTTTGGTATAAATTTCAGATATGGCATGCTGAAACACACCCATGGCCAGTACAAAGGACAGAACTTCACTTTTTTGCCTAAATAAAAGCTTATTAGTGTAGCATTTTAGCTGCTTATTCTGTTTCTTATAACATTTAGGTGTTTCAGATACAGAATAACTGTTTTAGGCAACGGTCACATAAAATATAGGAAATAATTTTGTCCTAAAATCTCAGGACATTTGCCATTTTTACATTTTTTTTGCAGGACACAACTGCCGAAAGAGGGACTGTCCCTCGCAAAGTGGGACAGGTGGTTACCCTAGACCTATTTATATCACAGGCAAAGTAAAATATAGTATTCTCACTATTCAGTGCAAATCCTGAAACAGACCGTATTTCTCGGAAAACTTAGTTGATGTTGTGACTGGAAGTGAATTACACAACTCCTGTTCACTGTATTCACTCCTATAATTTTTGTTAGACTTAGCAGGATAGTTGAGCACCTTCGCCCACGTACCCCCATAACTCCGAACTGTCCACATTTTTTGATCTGTTTCTCCAAAAATTCGCGGTTTTCAGGTCAACCACTGAGGATTTTAGTCACTAAGTAACGACAATATATTTGAGCTTCAAACTTCATATCCTGCAGAAAATCCATACGAATGCAAGCCATGTTACTTTAGGAACTATCTATAAGAACAATTATTTTAACTTTGACTCGATTTATTGTGCTATGAGGTGTGAGGTTATTAATTCAACCACGGTGACGAGATTTATACCTCAACTATCCCTGATTTTCACCAACTTCCATCCTTTTGGCTTGTCTCAGAATTCGATCTGTTCCTCTTGCTCTAAATAAATAGTGACAATAATAATTAGAGTTATTAAAGTTATTTTACTTCAGAAATTCGTGTTAATTCACATGTTCTTATTCTGTCAACTTCTACACGTTGTAACACTAATATTTAAGAAAAAAGTTCCTGTTCTTTTTGATTTATCCCTTATTCCGAACACTACTTACTCCAACTCGGAGTGCTTTCTGTATTTGTTGGGAAGCAACTACATCCCCCGAACAGCAGGTGGGGCTGTACGTTGGCAACGTGCGATTAGGTCTCTCGGCGCGCTGGCAAGTAGGTAGAGTGTACTGTGTGCTACACACGTTGGTACACCTACTCATATGTTGTAGTCTAGTTCCGTACTTACGTATGGAAAGAGACATAGGTAGAATACATGTGGACTCTGGGTAGTTATTAAGAACTGGTTCCACTCACTGCATAGTGAGCAAGCTGAGCCCGTACGCGGTCTGAAATCATGCCAAGAAGGTGAGATTTTCCCAGCTTTTTTGTCTTGTGTTACAAGTTAAACACGCGTAGGCCATAAGGCCTGGGACTTGAGTAGAAGCTTTAGCCCAAGAGTTCGCACAGACAGTGAAGTCTTATGCACATTTTCTCTGCATGTGCGGATCTTGCTTATTATTCTACTCCATATCGGTTGTGCTGGAAACAAAATAATAACGGTTCTTTATGTACTACTTTTGCTTGTTAATACACTATAATGTGTTGTAACTTGTTGATGTCAATCCTGGAGAATGTTAAGTTGTTCTGTTTTGCTTTATTTTGGTATACATGTAACATAATTTTAAGCTTAATTATTTTAGCACGGCTGTAGCATCCATTCCAGTTTTGGAGTATTTTGCAGTACTGTAAATAACTTGTCAACAGTTGTCAACAACAGAAATTTAAAGTGGAAAGCAGTTGTTTACTTTATTAAAGGTTTTTATGATCATTTGTATTCCTGATGCATTTTAATTTATGAAGTCGTTAAAGAATTGTGTGAGCAGTTTTTCTGGTAACGGTATTTTCTAAGTATCGCTTCTCTGCGAGTGAAAGTGCAACAGAACGTAAGAACTCTATGTGAACCTTTAAATGTTTTTTTTATTGATTATAGTGTGACATTTTCTTATGTGAGCCTCATTGGGTAGATTAATTCTTGCTATGAGACAATCATTTTCCTGTAGCTGTTTACTTTTGGTACTTTGTGGCAATGGAGACTTCTCTGGGGAAAGTGCGATTTTACTGTAATTAGATACTTATGGTTAATATTGGTTCAGTATTGTGTGTGCACCATGTATTTTGCTGTAGGCTTGTTGACAAGTCATATCAGTAACTTTTATACCGAGCATGTTAGTAGTGTAATAATTGATGATTAAGAATTTTATACCACTGTTGTATCCGTTCGATTTATGGAGCATTTTGTAAAAATTATGTAAGTTGGGAAGTAGTGGAAAAAATGGAGTTTGATTTACTTTTTTTTTTTTTGGGAGTGGATGGCTTAGCCACTTAAACTCCTTACTCTAGAAGATGTGCATTAAAAATAATAATAAACATATACATAAAACGCTGCATCACCTCCCCTCTTATTCTCGAGTTACATATATGCGACTGAACTTTATGTACAGATACCAGTCTAAAGTAGGGTAGTGTATTATTTAGCTGTTCTTTCTCTGTCTGTCGTGAGGGCATTCATTAGGAGTGGATGTGTAAAAGGAGTAAGGATGCAGTATCACCTATGAAATAAGTAAACAAAATTCATATATGAGCAAGTAATAAGATATTGTATTTAATACTCCTACTTTCATGGGGATGCATGTCCTGAAATATAATTTTGGATCTGGTTGAGTGGTGAAGTTGTCCTTTTAATGTAGTTCTTCTCGCATTACCTTAAAATCAACTGTCTGTGTGTATTTTGCTTTAGAACAAATGCTGTCCTAATGCTTTGTCATGTACAACACATAGTATGTGCTGATTGTTTCCAGGAATTTTACCTTTTTCATTCATTGCTGATTCCTTTTTTATGTACTATTGCATTGCTGTCACTTATGCATGTTTTTCATTTTTTCCTTTTCACCTTAATGTTATCTTCGTCAATGTAATGTGTCATTTCTGTTTCACAGTGTAAATAACACTGGGACTAATTTCTGAATTTGTCAGCAGTATTGGAGCCTTTTTATATTGAAACCAGAGCACTGTGTAAAGTTCAGTTTAGGCTTAGCCTGGAACTGGTTACAGTTATTTGCTTTTTGTTATTGAAGTGGCCGGTGTCATTTAAACAGTGAGGTATGCCAAATGACTAAACACAGCATATTTTTTTTAGGTAGTTTTTGGATAAATAGATTAATGCACTTTTGTTATATTGTAGTGGCATTATTATGTTGTACTGGTATTACCTTGAGTAATATTTGCAGTGGCGTTTGTGTGTTTTTTATATTTATTTATACACACACACACACACACACACACACACACACACACACACACACACACACACACGTGTATACAGTAATTTATTTTATTTATTTTTTTGTTGCTTGAGCTTGTACCACTAGGCCAATTTCCATTTTTTTCAGGGGATATCCACGGTGGTATTCATACTGACTTAAGGGAAATTTGGCCAGGGCACTAGCAAACTTCCCCTAATTTTTTCCCAAATGTAAGTGCAGTGGGATCTTTCATATTCACTTGAGCTACCACCAGCTCAGGAAGATGAGATGTCTGTTTTAATATTTCAACTGAAGGGTTGAACACTAGGTAATGCAGCTTCCCCTTAAGCGGCACTGCAGTGTCAGTACTGAAAAGTTAATCCACGTAGCTGGATTGGAAGTATTACCAACAGCCTCCTGATATTCTAGCACCAAAGGTAAGTGTGCTACATATTGAGTAACGGAGTGTGTGTGTATATATTTGTACATAATAAATATGTTTACTTTTGTCACCACTAATGTTGATGTGCATAATTATGTATGTCTGCACGCTACTGTGCATGCAAAAACTTTAAAGCATTGGGTTTTTGCAGGTGGGGTTGGTCCCCCAAATAATTATTTATACCAGTTCCAGGATTGCACGATTTTCAGGGAAAAGGCAAATTTGCCAAACCCAAGAATAATCTGATCTGCCACTTTTGTCAGCATATCGACCAAATTGTGCCATTTAAAGTAGAAGTCGACCAGAACACCGTTTGGCAAAAGTAGCAGAATGCGCATATAGGTTGATTTGTTGAAAGCTGACTAGTTACAGCCAGAGATTGAATAAAATTATTTTGAAACAACAAAAACATTTACATAAAAGCTTTTTTTCTTTTTTTTTTTCTCCAGGTGGGGGCAAGACTCCCAGTACCCCCATGTGTGGAGCTGGGGCTGTGCTCTCCACACCGTCTGCTACTTGTGAGTAGCAAAAGGGCAGATTCACTGATTCCACTGGAGAATGATCTCGCCCGATGCAATCCCCATAATGTGTGTGAAAATGGATTCATTCAGTTCTGCCGGTGTTCAGTTCATTTGATGAAGTTAACACTTGACGAAACACATGCCCACTTATATTTATGTATACACACATGCATTGGGGTTTGCAAGTACCCTTTACTGTATTGCAGGTGATGTGGGTTAAAAAGCTGCACTGGTGATTTTAGGTAAAAAAAAAAAAAAAAAAAAAACTAAAATGAAAGCAAGTGCGATCTATTTAAAACACTTTGGTGTATTGTATTTTGTGAATTTTTTAGACTTGTGCTATAGATATATCCTTGTACTCACAATGATTATATTTGCAGGCATTCTGCATGTGGCTTAAGTGTGCAGCACAAAGGTGATGTTCAGAATTCCTCATATAAAGTTGGGTTTTATTTACTGTGAATGTTACAGAAGATTTCTTTATTTTCATAGACAAAGCAGTAACGATTCTTAATTGAATATACAGTTACAAATAATCCAGTAAACAGTTTTAGAAATGTTTTGAACAGACTCTGCAAAAATATTGTGAAATAATAATGTGTTCTTCACAGTGTGCCCAAGTGTTTTTTGTATTTTTATGAACTGCAATTTGTCTAAATTGTGAAATGTCCACACTAAAAGAAACAGGAGTGTGGCTTTGTTAAAAGCAAAGAGCTAAAATTTATTTACATTTCTGTGATAATGCATTGTCAGAATAGTAATAATTCTTTGTTGTACTAGACCTTGGTGACTAAAACCATTTTCATATCACGGATTTATATGTTATCTCATGCTTTAAAAAAGTACCTTTCAGAAGATCCGGGTTTAGAATACTTGCTTTCTTTCAGGGGCATTTGGAATTGTGCATCTCAGTAATGTGCGTGTGTGACCCATTACATGAAGAACAGAATGCAGACATATTGTCATACAAAACTAAAACACTTATTTTTACTATTTTTTCACTGTTCTCTTGGTTGCATATGCTTTCTAGCTGTGTCAGATAAAAAAATTCCTAAAACTAAATTTACTTGCCACATCGTTCTAGTACTTTTTTTTTCTTTTTCTTTTATGCTTCACTAGAGACATTGGTCCTCATTCTTATGCTAGTTTAGATGGGTGAAGTATAAAAATGTTTTGTGTTAATGTGTCACTTAAGCAGTGTTAGTGGCACAACATGTAGCACATACTGCTTTGGTGCAGAGGGCTGTGGGTTATATTCCAACACCAGGTAGATGGATTGCTGACACTAGTGCTGCATGGGGGGGGGGGGGTCTGGTAGCTGAGGTAGATATAAAAGATCCCATGGCACCTGTAAAAACCTGCATATTCTTTCTTGTATCTCTATACGTAGTCATATGTATATTGTTTGCCATTAATTTTCTCAGAAATTTTGGTACTTGCGTATTATCACAACCACATTTGTCATGGGCAGCTGGTTCCCCGATCCTGAAATATGTCCTGTAATGGTTTTAAAAAGTGATGTGGTGTGTGTGTTTTTTAAACCGTTTAGGCTCTTTTGTGGACTGTTACCGAAATCATGTCCAAAACCCCTACTGTCGCTGTTTGTTTAGGCGGTGTACTGAGAGCATGTTGTTATTGCAACTCCGCTCGATGAACGTTCCTTTTTTTCCTGCCAGCAAATGCAGGTTAAGTAACGGTTTACACTCACATTTGGCCATCAGAGTTGTCATTATTGTAGTTTGACTGGTACAACACACTGTTTTACTTACTTTTAACAGAGTGAAACATAACATTCCCAGAAATTAAAAAAAGAAAAAAAAGAAAACACTGGTTAGAAGAGGTAGAGTGACTGCGCTTCTGGCTGAGCAATTCCCACTACAGAGAAACAGAAAGACGTAGTGACAGTGATCAAGATCGTTGCAACAGTAATCCATGAAGAAGTACTACGTGGTTTCCACCAAACATGTCAGTGCCAGAAATCGCAGCCTGCACTGTAAAAATAAAATCACACCATGTCACATTTTTTCATGACATTAACCCGATTTGTTGTAGGGTACAGGACCTGTTTAGTTCTTTTCAGTTTCAGTAACCGGGAAGATGGCATGACATGCTGCCGCCAGCGGGGAAGTGCAACATGCATAGACAGCTTCAGTATTTTTTCTAATTTTTATTCATAACCCTGCATAAATGGCCCTACCTTTTTTAAAGCAAACACATAGTCTCCCATTTTTTAAAACATTACCGGTCACATTTCAGTATCGGAAGTAAACGTTATGATTGCAAAAATGTGGTTGCGATAATACGCAAGTACCGAAATTTTCTTCACATGGGTTTTACCAGAGTTTCACCATTCTTTTACAGTTTAAAAAATGCACTTTGTCTTTTCCTCCAACAAAATAAACATGCGCTTTCAACTTTCTTTTTATATGACATATTCTCCTTTGCTGGCAACTTATTTATTCCCAAGAAATCCTGATGCGCTATTATCTTGATATGCCATTTTTCCTTTAACTTTAATGGCTTTGATTGCTTTTTCTGGTAAATTTTTCCATAGATTAACATAAAAATATTGTTTCATCATATTATTTCACATTATATTATATTTTTTCACAGTAAGACGCTGTCCTGTTCAATTCTCAGCTAGAGCGTCTTCTGCATGGAGACATGCATGAATGGGCGTACCTTCATTGAAGGTTGTGCATCAGGGCTAGTAACTCGGCACGTAAAAATCAACTACCAGTCATTAGCGGACCGGAGTTCTGCTGTGGCGACCCCTAACCGGGAAAAGACGAAAGACACGATATTATATTTTTTTTCATATTATTATTTCACATCCTTTTATCTTTCTGTGTATCATCAATTTTTATTTTCCAAATTAGTATTTTTTCTTGATAATTTTAATTTGTTTACAAATTTTTCTACTTTTTCCTATTTTTATTTCCTAGAACTTTTTTGTACTTGTATTTTAAAATGTTCTTGCTGTTATTTTTTCATTCTTTTCCTTTACCCACTTTAATAATTTCTACAGGTTTAAAGAAGCAGAATAAACAACATGATGTTGTAACCCCAGTCCCCCTTCACTCCTGTATAACACATGTCTTTTCAGTGGGTTTAAGCTTGAGCCCCATACAAAAATGCACAATTTTCTTTTCATATATTTCAGTGATCATATAAACATTTGATATAGATGCTGTTTTTCCACATTAGTATAGAATTCACAAGATAATTTTTTTTTTTTTTTTTTACTAAATGCTAATCTGTACATCCTCAACAGAAGACCCCTTGTTTTTGTCATACCCTTCTGTTGCATCATAGCTACATTTTTCTTCCCAAATTTTATCCCTAGAGAAGACACTTCATTCAATGAAAAATACACACCCCAATTTTTGCTACATTACCCATTTCCTTATTTTTTATCTTTGTTCAAGGTCATTCCCATTTTTTTAACACATATTCAGACAAACCAACACTTCCTTCATCCGTATCTTGTGCTTAGCAACTATAACTATATTGTCTGTGCATGTCAAAACTATTGGAATCACCACCTCCTTCATTTTTCGTCAGATATCCAACATCTTCCATTTTATAAGCTACTTCACTTACTGTTGCATTCATGACTAATGCAAACAATATTATGGGGCATTCTTGTCTTATACAACACTTTTTATATTTCTTTATTCAGCCACCCATTCGCTAACACTCTCACTCTGTTATTTTGATATGCTGATATTCACACACTCCTAATTCTCTTTCTTACCTGTTCCTTGTTTCTCTATAAAGTCCCACAAAGCATCATGCCCTACTGTATAAAATGTTCTGCTGATATCGCCTACCATAAGTTTCGCATCCTCCCTTTTATTTGTATCATTCACAGTTTCTCTCACAATCAATCATTTTTGCCATCTCTTCCCCTCCATATATACTTTCTTCTGTTCACTGCTGTGTTATTCTCATAAAAAATAGCGTGATGGTTCTACAATTTTTCTTATCTTTCTCCCATACAAGTTTAGATATTCCACTGCATAATTCTACATATGCAAACCCTTTCTTTAACCGTCTACTTGGTATATTTACAAAATAGTCTTAACAGTCCTGTAATTTTTTGTACTTTCCATACTCTATACCATCTGGGCCTGATACAAAATCACTTTTTACTTTCCTAAATACTTCATCCAATTCAGTAGTAATATATATATTTTTTAAATTCTTCCTTATGTTGTTCTGGATTTTGTTTACTTTCCATTCTGTATTTTCTTTTTTTCCTTTTTTATACATATTTTCCGCATGCTGTACTACTGTACTCTTAACTTGCCCTTGTGCTCTTTTTACCTCTCCGTTTACTTTTTTTATTTCCCTCTGTACAAATATCATCCTTTACTATTTTACCTAATGCATTGTTTAAAAAAAAACTCTTTCTGAATAATCCCCTTTTTTCTATATTTTTCCATAATACTCTCTCGTATTTTCTAATATGTTTCTGTACATTTTCCCATACCTCAGTTTATGTTCCTTTCTTCAATCATCCTGCCATTGAAAAAAGCACTTTTTAATTTTATTCCACCATTAAGACCAGTTTTTATAGACCTCCTTAATGGTTTTATAATCCTGTCATAACTGCAATACTTCAATCTTCATTTTTAAGTCATAATCTCTTACCTGGTTCCAAAGCTACTTAACTGACAGGCACCAAGCTGTGAAATGGGAAAATTCTCTCTCTCCTCAGCTGCCCATAACTATAGGAGTCCCACAGGGTTCTATCTTAGGACCACTACTATTCACAGTCTTCACAAATGACCTCCACTCCTCCACGCAGCATGCATCTATAATTCAGTATGCAGATGACACTACCTTAATCTGTGCTGCACAAAACATTCCCACCCTTCTGCAAACAACTCAACTAGCATTCTCTGACGTTGAAAACTACCTTACCAAAGCCCAACTTATCCTCAGTCCAAAGAAAACTCAGCTTATGATTATAACCAGGTCTAACAAAAACACTAACAGTCAATTCACTATCTACTCCACAAATGCTACTCCAATTGCTCCAGTGGCACAGGCTAAGCTATTGGGAATAACCATAGACTCCCACCTAAAATTTGATAGTCATCTGAACTTGACTATTAAAAAAGTACATGCCAAACTGGGGTCACTCTACCGTATCAAACCATTTCTTACCAACAACACAAGATCAGCCATTGCTCGCTCCCAACTTCTATCCACCCTACTCTATGCATCTCCCGTTCTGACTAATCTCAACAAAACTGAACTAAGCAAAATGGAAGCTTGCTGTAACAGAATTGCCCGCTTTGCTGCAAATTGCTCATAGAACTCATCACTGTACTGCCTTGAGACGGCTCCATTGGCTTGAACTGCCTAACCTACAATCAGCTCTGCCTCTGTCATTCTATCTATTACCTCCCCAATAAGTGTCCTTCCCTCAAAAACCTAGTACAACATCACTCAGCCAAAAGGCCTCTTAGATCATCAAACAAACTACTACTAGAAGTCACCAACAGCTACAATAGCTTTGGAGATGCACTGTATAGTAGTTCAGTGGCTAAAAAATGGAACTCTGAACCTACTAGCATTCAAAACACATCATCCAAAGCCTCCTTTAAAGACCTCATCAGGCAACATCTCAAGCAAAGTTGGCAGTGCCATGATTGCTCCCCAGGCTAGTGAAAGCGGATAACATATACATACTAAATCTAGAGCAATTGATAATAGTTTTTCAATCTTACTCACACTGGCTAATCTACAATGTATGTACTGTACCTGTGTACTATGTATGCATTCTGCCTACGTTCCAAAGTTCAGCCGTACACCACAAATCTATTACTTACCTTTTATTTTTAAAATTAATATTTTTTTGATTGTTCTCTCCACTGTAACTGTTTGTGCCGCATACCACTGTAAAAACATGTCTCTTGTAATTTGTGTGTATACTGATCATGACTAAATGTGTCTGTAATTTTTCTTTGTGGAGCTTTTCTCCCCGGGCCTCTGCTGAAAAAGGGCCTTTTCGGCTTAGTCAGACACCCCCGGTTAACAAATGTAAAATAAATAAATAAATAATTTCTCATTTATTCCCTTCCCTTTCCTGTTTTAATATACTCCCTTTCTTCCGTCACATTCATCCATATTGCTTAATTGTCTGAAAAGCAGTTACATTTGTATCGCCATCTGCTACCCTCAAACCTTCCAATAATATAGCAATAACCCACACCTGGGTGTGGGTAATGCTGGATTTACCCACGGTTGGCGTGGTTTGGTCCCGAGGGTGAAGCCCGAGGGACCAAACAAAGCCAACCATGGGTAAATCCAGCATTACCCACACCCAGAAGTGGGTTATTGCTGTTATACAATGACATTATTTAAGAAAAAAATAATTACTTTTCTTAAATAATGGCATTGTATAATGCCTCCTTGCTGCCCTTCCGCAGCTGTCTAGTATTCCGCGGAAGTTCTGATGTACTGCGCATGCCTACGCAGTACATCAGAGCTGTGGGCAGAAGCAATGGAGAAAGCAAGATCTCCGTTGCTTTTTACTGTTTTGCTATGTTAAATGGGTTTAACATAGCGAGACAGCTTTAAAAAAAAAAAAGCAACGGAGAAAGCAAGATCTCCGTTGCTTTTTACACACTGTGTCGCTAAGTTAAATGAGTTTAACATAGCGAGACAGCATTAAAAAAAGCAACGGAAATCTCCATTGCTTTTTTTAAACCTGTGTCGCTATGTTAAACTCCTTTAACATAGCGAGACAGTGTTTTAAAAAAGACTTGTACTAATGGAAAAAGTCCGGGCGACCGGACGTTTTTCCATTAGTATAAGTCGATTTACAACGTGCACGCTGACCAATCAGCGTGCACGTTTTGGAATATTAATGGGGGGGTCATGGTATAATAGAAAATAATCAATTTCAGATCCAAGTGCACCCTTCTGTAAGTTCATTGCTTTTGTTTTCTACATAGTAAGTAAAAGAACAAAAAGAGGCACACCACGACTATCAAAGCTGACCCTTTATTCCACAAGTAAGCGCTTTCACGTCACCAAAGACGCTTCATCAGACTTTCAACAACACAGTGTAACAAACTTCTTAAATAGTGATTCAAAAACTATTGAGATTTCTGGTTCTCCCTTTGGTGGTTTCCTGTTTCTCTAAGACTATTGCTAGAATGCACCAGTGTTATCAGTGAGAGAACGCTGATTTTTATCAGTCCCTGTTCAGGAAGTTTCAGAACCTATACCCATTACACCTGTTCTCTGTTGTGTTACTGCTTGCAGTTTTCCTGATAGCCAGCCAGATACCACTAAAAGCCAGATAAATTGCATAACGTTCCTCAGTCTGAGTTTTTATGCACTGTTCCTAAATTTGAGCTTTAGTTGATCCTATCTTAAATAGTGATTCAAAAACTATTGAGATTTCTGGTTCTCCCTTTGGTGGTTTCCTGTTTCTCTAAGACTATTGCTAGAATGCACCAGTGTTATCAGTGAGAGAACGCTGATTTTTATCAGTCCCTGTTCAGGAAGTTTCAGAACCTATACCCATTACACCTGTCCTCTGTTGTGTTACTGCTTGCAGTTTTCCTGATAGCCAGCCAGATACCACTAAAAGCCAGATAAATTGCATAACGTTCCTCAGTCTGAGTTTTTATGCACTGTTCCTAAATTTGAGCTTTAGTTGATCCTAGTCTTTCTGATAAGGCTGGGAGACTTGATGGGTATGGTATGAGAGTGTGTACTTTTACAACTTTGGTTGAGTTGTCAGGCGGATATGTAAAAGTTTGTTCTGACAAATTGAGGAATGTTTTATCTGCAGTTTCTTCTTATGAGGAAAACTCTGCTTTAAATAGTTTGTTCTATTGCACAGCTCACTTCTCATTATTTACAGTGTGTGTGTCTCTGATGATACTTCCAGGGTTATGGCCACTGGTTCTGTTTTGAGGAGGTTTGCATGGCTGCATTTTTGGAATCTTCCAGGTGATGTTAAAGATGAAATGTTAAATTCTCTTTTGGACAGAGATTTCGTGTTTACCTCTGCAACAGAAGGGCCAGTCAAAAAGTGTAATGAAAGGGGCATGCTGATCCAGGGAATCCTAAGATTTTTCAGTCCTTTTCCAAGGGATTTTCTATCTTGGTACTTGCATATTATCGCAACCAGATTTCCAGCATCGCTGAATTAGTAATGTTTCGCCAAAATATTTAAGTTAACCTTAAAAGGGGTTTGTAAAATCCTAAGTGTTAGACGAATAACATCGGGGACTTTTAACATGTAATAAACCTGAGTGCTGCTTCAGAGTCTTCATTATTCAGTCATCTTTGTTGACTTTCTTAATGTATGGCAACTTCTGATGATCTTTACTCATGTTACTGTGATTAGTGGGTTAATCCTGTGTTTTACAGCTTAATGTTTTACCATTGGAATGTGAATGCTATTAAAGACATTCAGTGCACTTCATAAGATGTAGCCAATTGAAACTCTTGTGTTTTACAAAGTATTGTTTTGCCGACTTTCTTAACATATGTTGGACTCGTAGTAAGGGACATGTTTTGCTTTTTTATTACTCGGCAGTAAGAGTCAGCATTTGTATTTGGGTAGTGTGATATTTTAATTTTTTACATTTATGCTTCTGGGGATAGAAAATTACAACTTTCATATAAAAGGCAATTCTTATTAGATGAAAGAGCTGAAAAATATCACTTAGTTAATGAGATGGGGGGAGGGCAGTGGAATGCAGATGATACAAGACCAAGTATTTAAAATATTGGTTTGATTTGACCAAATGTTGATCCTCTTGAATCGGTGATCTTAAGAATGTGGTTCACAGTAAGAAATAATATGAAACTGTTGCAATCACTTTCTTGCATCTGCAGACATCTTGTCTCCAAATAAAAACAATGAAATTGTTAACATCTTTGCAGATACATAAAAGAATCTTTGTAAATTTTATTCTGAACACAGCTTACAGACTACCCCTGGCCAGCTGTTTGCATCAGTAAACTTCCGCTCGCATTAAGAACATTTGCTAATGGAAGGGAAAAACAAGCTAGTAATTTTGCAAATGCAAGAAACCTGCCATTTTCCAGTCTTTCATCATTTTGTCATACTTTTCAAGCCCGTTTGCTTAAATATACGTCTACAGCTTAAACCAGTGGCGGTAATTTTAAGACAGGCACCCTTAGATTACCTCCAACCTCACGTTTAAAGTACCCCTAGTCCACATTATATAAAGCTGCTTTGTTTTGCATTATTACATGCACTTTATATAATTTGCTTGCAAATATTAATGACTGTAACTGTTTTGCCAACAGTTACTACTTCATTTCCTTCAGTGCCCTCTTGAACATTAATGAATTAAAGTGGGGTGTATACTTTACAGTGCAGCCACAAGTTTAACAAAGTCAATAAAGTTCTTCTCTCTCAACCATCTTGTTTTGTAGTCATATTTCTATTCCTATTTCCATTGGGACTGATGCTGTGTAGTTTCCCATTTATTCGCAGATTTCAGGGTTAGCTGGTCTTCCTCCTGATCATCCCCATCTCTTAACACGAGTACCTGATTTGAGTCAAAAGTATTCTCGAGTCTTCTAGTCAGCTCCTGTGCTTTTTTTTTCTGTCTCCCAAGCATTTTCCTTTGAACAGTGGAAAACGTTCATTGGCAAAATTTCTTTATGGGCTTTGTTGTCATAAGATTGATAAGCAGAGTCCCCCTCTCCTTGGTCCCTTTGTTGCATAAACTTTATTTTTTTCCTTAGCCTGTTCTGCATTAAAATGTCTTTGATCATCCAGGAAAAAAAAATCTGAAGACAGCTGGATATAGCAGCTTGAACCTCACACCTGTGCCTCAACATTCCTAGCTAGGTAGGCTAAACATGTTTCTCTTATGCCTGGTGTACAGTGAAAGAGCACTTTCCATGAACACTCTTGTCTTTTTCTTTCTGCCACAGTTTTGTCAGGGTCGACTCTCTATGCCAGTATGATTGAATCTTTACTAATGTAGATCATGGGTGCTTTTTTTTGGCCAAATTTGGAGCATACATATAATGTGCCCTTTCAATTAAATTCTGCTGTGAAACACCAGTCCAGTTGCTTATTTGTACTTGCAGAAAATTAATAAACCCTGTTCCTTCCAGTGTCTCTGGTACAGCAGAAAACTGTCTTCAAACTTTTTTTTTTTTTTTTTTTTTTTAATCTTTAGAAGCTGCCTACTCTACCAGCTTTTTTTCTGATTTCAACCTTTGATTTTGAAAGTTTTATTGGCTCATCTGAATAGCTAGTTTAAGCTTTTTCTAGTTGTTCAGCTTTTTATTGTTTAGTTTGAAATAGTCCTTCAGTGTTTTATTTTAAACCCCGCGTAGTAAATTTATTTTCCCTCTACATTACTGGAAGCCATTTCTTATTCCAAAGTTGAAACTCTCTGCTGTTTGGCAAACAGTTGCAGGATTCTTCCCAGCCAGAGTGTTTTCTTCTCCTTTTCTGGTTGATTTTTTTTTCCCTCTGGTTCTTCAATTTTCTTCTTTACTGGCATCCAGGCAGTGTAATTACTAGACCAGGGCCAAATTGTATCCAAAGGGATTATTTCAGTGGCTTTTTTCCTCAGTTTCTATTTTCACATGGGAGAGCTGAAATCAACCTGTTGATCGGTGTGTAGCTTTGTTGGAAGTCTGTGCCAAGCATTAGAAATGAGAAAATTGATGTGAATGCTGCAAATTAAACTGTTGCTATGGAATGTGATAAAACTGATGCTAGGATTGTTGAGTCCACATTATGTAATGTAGGATAAGGCCAGAAAAGAAGATGAACAAGATGTTCCAAATACGCATTACTCGTATATTAAGTTGAAAGATAATCTTTTATAGACTAAAAAAAAAAAAATCATACTCTTTGTAGGACACTATTACTTAAGTGAGATTATAGCCACATGTTAGAAGGTTATCTGCGGATGGACAAAACTAACCCAAGACTGCTGACCAGGTTTAATGAAAAGTATGTAATGGTTGCATTTCCTGTCCAGAATGGCAGAAAACTGCATGTTATCCTGTTTTTAAGAATCTGTTTCCACTCTGCTTTGTAGAAATACCATTTGAGTGCATTGCTGTGGACATTGCGGGGCCACTCTTCAGTGAATATCTTCATATACTAGTAATAATGAACTAGACTACAAAATTTCCAGCAGCTGTACCATTAAGCAGAGCTAATGCTTAGACTGTCAGGGAACTGTTACTAACGAGTGCGTATCCTTTAAAGGGATGTACCAAGAGGAGACTGATTGTTTAGTAGGTTTGATAAAACAATGAAATTCTTATAGGTTCATGGGTAGGTACTAGGCTATCAGCCCAAAGGCCTCCGTAAGCCTAGCCAACAAGGTTCCCTGGCTTACGCCACCCAAGAAAGTTATTTTCCTGTGCCACTGTCGAGCAGACACACAGAAGTGATCCCTGGGGTGTATTTCCTATTTCCCATCCATTCATCAAGATTTTTCTTGTAGAGTGCTAATGAAGAACTTTGCTTGACATAGATGGGTAGCCATTTCCAGAGTATGGGAAGTCTCGGGGACAGGAATCTATCCCTCCATCATGTCGTGTTTATTGTGGTGACAAAGTTTAGGTCCCTAGAGCGTGTAGCTCAGAGGGGTTGGGATTTCTTTAGGTGTAGCATGTCCAACTGCTCTGGGTTTGACATGGCTTTATATGTTAGGCAGAGATCACCTCAGAGTAGGTGATATGCTACATAGTAAAGTTGGAGTTTTTTGAGGCGGTCAGTGTAGGGCATTTGTTTGAGGCCAGTAATCCTCTTTGTGAGGTACTTCTGTGGCCTTTCCAGCTGCTGCAGATGTCTTGTGAGGTACATTCCAAAAGGGGTGTTGTACTCTATAGTGGGTCTAATGAGTGTCGAGTAGAGGGTAAAACAACAACAAAAAAAAGGCGGTTGGAACAGATGGTAAGAAAAGGGACCAGTTGTCACCTTATCTTGCTGTTTGTGATGAAAGGTGACACAAATTTCACCTGGATTTACTCCATCCAAACTCTTGTATGGCAGACACTGAGGAGTGGTTTTCATTGCTAAGGGAAATTGAGAAGAAAATCGTGTTTAAAAGTGTGATGAATACTCCACTAGTTTTCAGGATAGATTAAAGCTGCATAATAAGGCAAGACAGGTTATTAGAGGATTGGCTTAGTCATCCATGCTGATATATTACAGGTGGTCTTCCAGTTGCTCAGTAGCCCAAACTTGTGGGTGAAGGAAGGATTGCTGCAGTGTGTGTCTCCAAGCACTTCCATATGCTGCAGCTTCTTTTCTCTTATTTCTCACTTATAAGGCTGTCCAAAGGTGTCTCGTTTACACTTTTCCCATTATTCTGAAGTTTCTGGCAAAGGTTAAGTTGCACAGTGTCGATCATTCTGATAGCTCCATTGTGGCATCCAAAGGTTTGGTTCTCCTACTGTGGCCTTACGGTGGTCTATATACACTGACTTCTCTTCAGAGACAAAGTACAAGGAAGACACGCAAGAGTAATCTATCCATCTACAACACCCTTTTCCCATTTTTTACACATGGGGTTGAGGTGTCAGATTAACAGTGACCATCATCTAGAGCCATTTTTTTTCATTTGGGGAGTTGCCCAGGGTTTAGATAATTTCACAGTCAGGTTCCTTCTGTTTAGGAATATATATGGGCATCGGATAGCAACTAAATTTTTCTTAATTTTGCATTTGTTTCTGGAGTCCCCCCTGTAGTGTGTGTGTTGTACCCTACAGCATACTACTTTGTGTTATCAGCTAGATTGAAGGAACACCTAGAAATGCATTTTTCTTAAGTTCTATTTAATACGTACTTGGTTTTGCTTGGTTGCTGATTGGTTCTTGGATACTGCCACGAACATTGAGTCCAGCCATTCTGGCTCATTCTGCTCCCCACCCCCACTACTCCTACATTTAACCAGACCACACCTACCATTACAATTAACCAGCCCCTTTTCTAATTCCATAGCAACCTATAATTAACATAGTTGTACTCCTCCTGCTTACTAAACCAATAAATAATTAAATTCACTGGCTATTTCCACAGAACAGCTATCTTTATTACGTCCTACTAATAAAACCACTAACTCAGCTTCCTTATTTCAGCCTCTTACTCTGAACAACCCATATTGTACACTGTTAACTGTTTCATGCCTCTCTCATAATTTTCCTCCGTCGCCTCTCGGCTTACATCCTATCGCACTCCGTTACGCTCAACACTTTCCTCATACCTCTATCCTATGCTCCACCCATAAACATTCATGTGACACCATTGTGGTATTAGTGATTTGGTGCTATTTATTACATAAAAATATGTACATAATTTCTCAAATAGTCAGCTAGTTCATAAACGCAAAACTAGCAATTCATTCACAGCCATCTTCACTTGCATGTAATGTATCACTTATACTAAATGGTGACATCCACCCCAATTCAGGCCCCACAGTCAATCAGTAAAATCCTTACACATCACTCCTTTCTCATACCCTTATTCCTACTATACTACCTCACAAAAATTCTGACCACCTACGTCTCAATATGAACCTTAGGAGTCTAGCAAGTAAAACACACTAATTTCATGATTTTCTGTCCCAATACTCCCCCGATATCAGTTTTGACTGAAACTTGGCTGAAACCTCATATTACCAACAATGAAATTCTAACCTCGTGCTACAACATCCACACACTAGACAGAACATACAAATGTGGAGGTGGAATAGCAATAAATTCTAATAATACTCTTAAACATACAGAAACAAACACCACACAACTCAATAATGCCGCGATATTAATTACGCAACTCCAAATTAATACCTATAACTATATCGCCCTCATAGCTATTTACATCCCTCTTGGTAACAACTCCAGTCAGATTGATGACTTTCTCCACTGGATGACCTTAACATTTACTTGGGAAAGCACAGTAATGGGAGACTTCAGTACTGACTGACACGCAGATCACTCCTCAAACTTTATCAATCTGCTGGATTCTCCCAACTAATATTGTCCACAACTAGGATTGACAAAAACAGTAATAGACACTCTATCCTGGACTGGATTTTAACCAACAAACCCTCACTTGCCTACCATTCAGGATGGCTCCCTTATGGCATCAGTGACCATCTTCCTACCTACTTGCTCAGGCACTGACTACAACCTATAAAAACACATATACACAAATTTGCAACAAGAAGAATTTTACACCTCAATTATTTATATCCATTCTCCAGCAATGTGACTGGTCTACACTAAAAGTACTCTAATCAGATTCTGCTGTGGAATACTGTAACAAACCATTTCTAGAAATACTTAGTAGTCTAGTACCTACGAAAACTGTTAGGGTAAATTCAGACTACTCACCCTGGCTAATAAAAGATGCCAAACATCTCCTCAAGCTTAGAAAGAAAGCATGGACACAGTACCAGGCCAGTAAAAAATGGTTATTACCAACAATTAAGAAATAGAATCCAAAAAAAAAAGTACTATAACGCCATGCAATAAAAACACCAAAAAAAATCCTCAAAAATTCTGGGCTACTATGGAAACTTCTACAACATGGCTAATCATTAACTCCAGCCCCAACTGCTACAAATACTACCGATTTAACATAGCAACCCAGTTGAACACATATTTTAGTAACTCCATATTATCACTAACAAATAGACAGCAATATTCCCTTAACAATTCCTGTAAGACTTGTGGAAACAATCTCTTCCTTCTCCATTAAGCCCATCCAAATCAGCATCATCAAAAAGGCTAAACATACTTAAGCCCACATCCATCGCTGCTGAAATTTTGCCTGCTGAATATCTGAAACTAGCAACCAATGCTATCACAGAACAGTATGTTCCCAAAATATGGGTAGTATCCTACATCATCCCGTTACATAAAGGTGGAACCTGTACAGAGTTCTGTAATTACAGGCCAGTAGCAATTCTATCCGTAGTGTCCAAAATTCTAGAGATGTATTCATTCAAATACCTTTTAGCCAATTCCCAACATGGCTTTCTACCCAACCATAGTACCACTACCTCCCTATTAAGTTTCACCAGTGCACTCAACCAATTTTAAAAAATGGTCTGTTTGTATCAGTTATCCTCATAGACATGTCAAAAGCATTTGATACCATCTCTTATCAAAAACCTTTCAATTAACTTTCAACTCTAAAACCAAACTATTCTGTCCTTGCATGGTTTCTAAACTATCCAACCAACAACAAGCCGTCAAATGGCAGCATAATCTCTCCTCTCCTCTGTTACCTGTCACAATCTGTGTTCCACAAGGTTCTATCCTAAGTTCTCTCCTTTTCACTATCATCACCAATAAACTCTGTACTGCTACCCACCATGCCTCTATCATACAATATGGAGATGACACCAGAATTGTCTGTGTTGCACCATCCCTTTCTCACCTCCAAGAAATAACTCAACAATCCTTCTCAGATATAGAATCTTGGCTCTCTAATGCTCAACTAATTCTTAATACCAGTAAAACAAAACTTATGATCTTTTCTAATAGCAAAACCCTTGAAAGTCCATCCCACTTTCTTATTTATTTGTCCAACAATAACAAAATAGCTTCTGTATCCCATGTAAAACTGCTAGGAGTCACCACTGATAACATGAAATTCGATAAACACATATCTCTAATCATTAAAAAAAAGTTCATATAAAACTCTGCTGTCTTTATAGATTCAAACCATACCTCACCATTTCAACCAGACTGTCCATTACAAGGACACACATTTTCTCAACTCTCCTATCTTCACCAACCTTGAGAAAATAGACTTGCCTAAGATTGAAACCTGCTACAAGATTGCTAATTTGCCACCAACTCAACACATAGATTCCATCACTGCATTGCACTTACAGCTAAACTGATTAGAACTTCCCAACCTTTTCTTAACCCAACTCAAAACTGCCCATAAAGTAATGTACCAATCTGAGAAGTGTCCTGCTTTTCAAAATCTATTACATCCCTACTCTAGTAAAAGACTCTCTAAGATCCTTTGACAAATTCCTACTACAAGTTACTAAATCTAATAATAAATTTGGTAATTCAGTCTACTCCAACTGTATTTCCAGGATTTGGAACTCTGTCCGTCAACACATCCTTGCAACCGAGAGTCCCACACAGTTCAAAAATCTTCTGAAGGCTCACTTTGCTGATTCCTGGCTCAGCTTCCAGTTAATCCCAGTTTCTACTACTCTAACTCTTAGTATTCTGTCTGTTCTCTTCCTTGCAGATTTTAATAAGTATTTTATTTTATAATGTGTCTACTTTCCCTACTTATGTATTTACTTATTTTTCTACTTTGTTGAGTTTCAAAAGCCAAACGTATATATTGTATAATGTCAGATTGCTTTTAATATACAACTTATTGTCACTTGATAGTTCGTTTGTTTTTGTTTATTATGTGCATTTTGGAACTTCCACTACTATTCTTTGTAAATTTATGTGTAATTGTATGATTCTTGTTAATGTGCAACTTTTTTTTTTTTTTTTTGAGCTTTGCTCCCCGGGCCCCCGCTGAAAAGAAGCTTTATGTCCAGTCAGACTTTCCCAGTAGACAAATGCCAAATAAATAAAAATGTATCCCATGACTGTGGTTTGAGTTACTCTTTAGCCAAAGTCCATTTTTCAACCATTTCAAATTTCCATCAAGGAAACTACTCCTCCTCTCTTTTTAAAGGTCTACAAAACTTTCTTCAAAGGTACTTTTCTTCTCCCTCCACTAGTTAAAGATCCTGTTCCTATGTGGGATTTATACTTTGTGCTAGAAAATCAGACTCAACCCTCATCTGACCCAACTGTTACTGTTGAACTCAAATTTATATCCTGGAAGGCTGTCTTCTTGGTAACCATCACTTCTGACAATTTCTGAAGTTTAAACTTTGCCCAAGCATACTGCATATCTGATGTTTCATAAAGTCATTGTATTCATGAGAACAAATCTATCCTTTATGTAAATAGCTGTAGTGGAGACATTTGAATTGGGCAGTTAATCTTCCAGTATTCTTCATATTTACAAAGGAGAGTATGCATTGCTCATGAGCATTTCAGTTTTTATGTAGATGGTAAGACACATAATCTTTTACTAAGTCAAAAATCTGGACTTAGGATGTCAAGTTAACTCCCTCAATTTGGCTTGTAAACTGCATTAAATTTTGTTCTGTAAAAACACATTGGGGCTTTAGTAAGCTGTAGCTAGAGCTCATTTGGTCTGGACCATGGCTGCCTCTGTCTTTAAGAATGGATCTTAGGATGATATTTGTGCAGCAGCATGATGGGCATTACAGAATGCTTTTCCAAGGATAAGCTGCAAGCAGCGCACATCTACATTATCCTTTAGTGCCACTCTTGTTTGAGACTTACTTTCATGAGCATCCACCCAGGAGGATAGCTTGTTACTTTGTATCAAAGGTAATTGAAATGAAACTACAGTATAGGAAAGTAAGTTCCGTACCTACAGTAACTGTAGATCTCAATGGTATTTCCATTACTGTTGCCATCCTAGACTGTACCTGACAGGGCTTTCCCATTTGTGTTTGGCAAAGACGTTATCCACTCCCTATAGTGCCTGGTAAACCTACAGGCAAAACGAAACAAAGGAAAACCATGAAGGTGTTGCTGATCAGTGCTAAGAGCCTAAGCAAGAAAATCCACTCCCTACGAGCCCTTCTCACCCTGGAGGACATTAACATCTCTGTATTGACCTGAGATATGGTTTAAACAGCTCAGAGTTCTCAGTGTGTGCAGAGCTGCAGTGCCTTCCACATGCTTAGATCAGCTACTGTGCAGTGGGGTGGGGGTGGGGGGTGGTCTCTCAATCTTCATCCAGAAGAGAAACTCATCAAGGCAGGTAAAGCAGCATGATGCAACATATAACATATGTTAAGTTGTCAATCTCGCCTTCATTCTTGCTGGATGGGTTCGGAGCCGATCCTCGGCTCCGACTCGGCACTTGCTTTAGCTTGAGAACTCCTTTTACCAGCTCGAGGCAACCCTATATCCCATGATGCAAGGCGGAACTACCCCAGATCTCGTTTGCCGCTTAGCGAAAGAGGTCTCCTTTGCCAGCTGAGGTAAGTAATTTTTTTGTCAAAAAAAAGCTTAGTTAGGGATTTATTTCCCCCTTGTTTCCACTTTCATAGTGTGTAGTGTGTTTACAGCCCACCCTATTCCCTTACAGTTCAAAACTTTTAAATTCCTTTGGTAATTGTATAAAAGTTAAGTTAGGCCTAGACCCCATTGGTTAATCCCTACCTGTGTGTCTGTGTGTTTGTTGGGGTATGTGTGTGACTTCTTCCTTAGAAATATGTCAAAGGAAGGCAAGGTCTCAGGCTTCAAGAAGTGTGACTCGTGCTGTCAGAAAATGTCTCTGACAGACGGTCACACTTCTTGTGTTTACTGCCTGGGGCCTTTGCACCTGCAGGACTCCTGTGCTTTGTGTCACTCTTTTAGCCAGAGAGTCCTGCAGGAACGGAGGAATAAGTTGATCCTCCGTGGCTTACTTAAGCCAGAAGGTTCTCCCTCTAAAACAGGGTCTGGTAAACCTTCTAAGCCACCGAAGGTTCAGGCTACAGTATCCAAGCCTCCTCCGGTGGCTCCGGCTCCGTCGGAGCCGAGATCGGCTCCGGCTGGAACCGATCTATCTGCTTCCAAAGTACTGGGTTCGGCACCGATTGGTTCCGACACCCGGTCTACTGTGGCCTTGTCGGCTCTGGCTGGAGCCGACACCTTATCCAGCCTCGGAGCCGAAACCTTCGGCTCCATCTGGAATTCAGGGACTTCGGCTCCGATGACTTCGTCCCGAAGAGATCTCGGTCCCCTTCGTTGCAGAGTATCCACTGCCCGGGTCTCCTCTTTTGTCGGAGCGGAGCCATCGGAGCCGATCTTCGAGATCTTCCAGGCTGTCTGACCACGACTTAGAGAGGGTGGTAAGCAGGCTGTTGAAGTTGCAGGCACTGGCCCAGATGCTCCATAGCCCGTCTCAGCAGACTTCGGCTATTGTTTCACCCCTTGAACTTCCTCCTCCGACTCCACACCAGAGTTCGGAGCCGGAGCTTCTCGGGACAGCGACTGTTTCTGCGCCGGAGCCGATGCATCCTTCGGCTCCATCGTCCTCGGCTCCGATCTCCTCCTTGAGGCCTTCCTTGGAGGGATCCGGTCGTCGGGTTTCCCTTGTCGGCTCCGAGGGGGCTAGTGGCATCGGACCCTTGTCCGACTCCGCTCTCCCTCTCGGGGCTTCGGCTTTGGTAAGCTCGGCACCGACATCGGCCACGGAGCCTTCCCTCTCAGTGGAGCCGGGAATTCTTGTATCCTCGGATCGGGGATATTCCGGTCTCCCGGGGAGGGGAGCCTTTGAGGTGATGAGGAGTGTCCTGGCTACTGAGCCAGGTCAACGGTCCATCCCTCTAGCTCCTCCCTCTTCGGTGCCTGTAGACACCTCTTGCTCTCAGGCCCAGGGATCCATCGCCCCAGGTTTCCCCATTGGGAATTTCCTCCTCTTCCGAAGTTTCTCCTGATCCGGCAGGTGAACCCCCTCGGAAGAGGACGTGTAAGAGGAAACACACAGACTCCCCCGAGTCTACTACATCTGATACCGACTTAGATGAGTCGGAGGGTTCCCCACGATCCCCCTCTGAGGATGTCTCCTTTTCAGACATCCTTGAGCTCCTCAAACAGAGGGGGAATTGGCCATCCATTGATCCCTCCGAGGATGAGTCGGTATACCTGGAGGCTTTTGGATCCCGACCCTCCACCTCCTGGGTGTCTCCGCCTTTCGACCCACTTACGCAGGTAGTGGCTCGGAAGGCGTGGGCGGCTCCAGATTCTGTGGAACCTGTCCCCAGGAGACCATCCAAGTTTATTACGGCCCCTATGGACAGTTTCTTTCCGAGGGCGTCTCTGTGGATGCTATGGTGGTGGCAGCGGCCACTAAGAAGGAACTGGCGGATCCTTCAGTACCTGTCCATCCTCCTAACAAGGATTCTAGGACCATGGACAGGTATGGAAAGCGGATGTTTTCTTCAGCGACCTTTGCTATGCGTTCGCTGAACTACCTTTGTCACTTCACCAGGCTTCAAAGAGATATTCTCAAGGAACTGGGTAAAGTGGTCCAGGATCCTTCTGCTGCTGGGGCTCAAGAAAAGATTGCCTCACAGCTAGCAATCCTGAATTCCTTATCCAACTCCTCCATGCGGCTCATATCCTATGCGGCCGATGGAGCGAGCAGGGCCGCAGGCGCAGGAGTTGCTCTTAGACGCCAAGCCTGGATGCGGCTTTGTAATTTTGCGGACCCCTTTAAGGCGTCCTTCACTAATACCCCCTTTGATGGTTCGGCTTTGTTCGGACCTCAGGTGAAGGATACCTTGACCAGGTGTGAGCAGGACGGTAAAACTCTTTCTGCCGTTGGAGTCCATTTTTCCACCCCTTCTAGACCATATCCCAAGGGTCAGAAGGGAGGGAAGATGTGGTTCCGCAAAGCCCAAGGAGCTAAACCGGACACACGTGGTCAGTTTACCCCAGAGGCAGAGGGGGTAACAATAATAGACGCCGTCCTAGAGGCAGGGGGGTCCTCAGAACCAGGGCAACAGGGAGTCTCTTCCTGAGAAGCCCTTTCAGCATCCCTGAGGTGTTGCCCGACTGTCCACCCTTGGAGGCAGTCGGGGGAAGGATTTCGCTGTACCCAGTAGCCTGGCATTCCCTCTCACAAGATATGTGGGTGCAGTCGATCATATCCGAGGGTTACAAAATCCCCTTCGAAAGGTATCCCGTACCTCAACAATCCCTTCCAGACATCTCACCCAGTCAAAGGGATTTGGCAGAACAGGAGGTTTCAAAGCTCCTAGGAAAAAGAGCCGTCCAGACTGTGCCGGCAGACCAGGTAGGATCCGGCGTCTACTCGAGATTCTTTTTGGTCCCCAAAAGGACGGGAGATTGGAGACCAATATTAGACCTGAGCAGTCTAAACAGATTTGTCAAGAAGGCAAGATTCCGGATGGTCACGCTTCAGTCCATTCTGCCCTTTCTGGGCAAGGACAACTGGATGTGCTCTATAGACCTTCAGGACACGTACTATCACATAAAGATTCACAGGCGCTCCAGAAGGTTTCTCCGCTTTCGGCTAGGGACCAGTCATTACCAATTCAGAGCCCTGCCCTTTGGCCTCACTTCAGCCCCCAGAGTGTTCACCAAATGCATGGCAGTGGTCACAGCTCATCTGAGACGTCAAGGATTCCAGGTGTTTCCTTATTTGGACGACTGGCTCCTCTCCGCCACCACCAGGTGTCAGCTTCTTCAGACCAGAGACTACACTCTGCAGCTTTGCAGGAGTTTGGGAATTTCGAAAAATCTTCTCTGCGGCCTTGCCAATCTATCACCTTTATAGGCGCAGAATTAAACACCGTCAAAATGTTAGCCAGACTAACAGATCAAAGAATTCTGGACATCCCAAAATTTGTTCGGATTCTATTGCAGAGCAGCAAGGTCAAAGCCAGATTTATACTGAAGGTTCTAGGTCTTATGGCTGCGGCCATTGTTCTACCACTGGCTCGCTTCCACATGCGTCTTCTGCAGTGGATACTATTCACTCAGTGGTCGTACCACAGTCTCCCGATGAGGCACGAAATCTTAGTCACACAGTCGTGCAAAACTCATCTGAATTGGTGGATATCTTCCCCTCTTCTTCATCAGGGCCGACCCTTTGTTCCCCCTCCTCCAGTTGCCACAGTCACTACGGATGCCTCTCTGATCGGGTGGGGGGGGGCATTATCAGGGCAGGATGGTCCACGGGACGTGGCAACCCATAGAATACCATCTGCACATAAATGTCCTGGAGATGAGAGCGGTGCTTTTAACGTTGCAGGCCCTCAACGACTTTCTTCCCACGGGGACTATTGCAGTACAAACGGACAACATATCCGTGGTCTGGTACATCAGCAAGCAGGGCGGGACCAGGTCCTATCCGTTGTGTCGAGAAGCTCTCAGACTTTGACAATGGGCAATCTCCTCTCATCGGTTTCTGATAGCAACGCACATCCCCGGCAGGTCCAACCTCTTGGCGGACAGGCTGAGCAGATCCATTCTGATGCCTCACGAGTGGTCTCTCAATCAATCTGTAGTGGATCAGATTTTTCTGAAGTGGGGCACTCCTTGTTGCGATCTTTTTGCTACTCCTCAAAACAACAAGTGCCCCGATTTTTTTCACCCTCTTTCCCCTTCCAGGCCAACCCCTGAGAGACTCTCTAACCCAGGATTGGCCCCGGGGACTTCTGTACGCTTTTCCTCCTTTTCCCTTGATTCCACAAGTCATTCAGAAAGCCACCGTTTTGAGAGCCAAGTTAATTCTCATTGCCCCTTATTGGCCTCGACAAATTTGGTTTCCGTCTCTGCATCGTCACCTTCTGGTGCAGCCCTGGCATCTGGACCCAGTTCCGGATCTCTTGATCCACCAGTCGGGTCAGCAGCACCGGGCCATTCATTCTCTCAACCTCACTGCTTGGTTGCTCCACTTCCTTCCCTAGCCAGGCTACCGATGATCTCTGACTCAGAGACATCTTAGTGTCTTCTTTAAAGTCGTCCACTAGGACTGTTTATGCTAGCAAGTGGCGACATTTTTCTATTTGGGCAAATTCCAGGAATATTGATCCCTTTACTGCTCCTGTACATTCTGTTTTAGATTTCCTGGCTGAGGTTTTTCATTCAGGATACTCTTCATCTACAGTTAAAGTTCAACTGGCTGCTATTTCCAAGCATCATGTTGGCTTGCATGACAATAACATTATGTCTCATAGATTATGCAAGGCCTTTCTGAGAGGAGTTTTTCTCCTAAAGCCGCCTATAAAGCATCCTCCTCCGCAATGGGATCTAAACTTAATGTTGGCATCCTTGATGCTACCTCCCTTCGAACCGTCTGCTTCATGTTCTTTGAAGTTATTGACCTGGAAAACTATATTCTTACTGGCTGTCACTTCATCAAGAAGGGTTTCCGAGATTCAAGCTCTCTGCATTCGTTCCCCTTACTTGGTTTTTCATAAGGACAGGGTATCCTTAAGAACGAACCCGTCCTTTCTCCCCAAAGTTGTGTCTCAAACCAATATTAACCAATCTATAGATCTACCAGTCTTTTTCCCAAACTATTCCGACAGAGCTGAACAGAAGCTTCATTTTTTGGATGTCCATCGTCAGCTCAAGTACTATTTGCATAGAACTAAACAATTCAGAAAATCGGACCAATTATTTGTCTCCTATGCAGAAAACAGGATAGGTCTTCCAGTTTCTAAAGTGACCTTATCCAGATGGTTGACTTCCACCATTTCCTATGTGTACTCTCTGAGGCAAGCAGCTATCTTCTAAACCAAAAGCACACTCAACCAGGAGTCTATCCACTTCTGCAGCCTTTCAGGATAGACTACCCATTGATACCATTTGTGCAGCAGCTACTTGGGCTACGCCTCATACCTTTGTCTCTCATTACAAGTTAGACTTGGCCTCCAGAGACAGGGCCAGTTTTGGTTCCACAGTTCTCAAGAGTCTGTTCCATTGAGCCACCCGGGATACAGGTGCTAGGACGGTCCCATCCAGCAAGAATGAAGGCGAGATTGACAACTTAACATTTAGAAGTTATGTACCTACCATAACGTTCCATGTTAGTTGTCTTCTCTCGCCTTCTTTCTTGCGTCCCTCCCTCCTTCCCCCTGGCCTGGACAGATCTTGAAGAGTTCCTATCAGGTTGTTTTCCTCTTGAGCCTTCATATGAGGACTCTTATTATGAACTTGTTTTCCTATTTAGGTTAGGTTAGTCCTTAGCAGGGTAGGTTAGCTACCAAACGAGATCTGAGGTAGTTCCGCCTTGCATCATGGGATATAGGGTTGCCTCGAGCTGGTAAAAGGAGTTCTCAAGCTAAAGCAAGTGCCGAGTCGGAGCCGAGGATCGGCTCCGAACCCATCCAGCAAGAAAGAAGGCGAGAGAAGACAACTAACATGGAACGTTATGGTAGGTACATAACTTCTAATTTCGTGCCAAATAAGTCAGAGGTCCCATACCATATATTAACTAGCTGTAGACCTCCCTCTGTGACCCAAGAAAGCCACAGTGCTTATGTAGAATCATTCTGTATTAAAGCCACTGCCATTTTCTTAGGTGATCTAAACTGTCAACCTTCACTACCACTAGTGCACAAGCACAGAGATTCATGGACTTTGTCAATATAAACACCTTGGAACAATTTGAGAACTCCTGGGGAAGCATCTTGGATCTTGTCCTTCCTAATTATAAGGCATTTTGCACCACCCTTGCATATCTTTGTCACTTGTTAGGTTTGACTGTAAAGCCGTTGTCTTCAAAATAAAAATGAAACCATAGGTCCTTCCCACCTATGGTATCTTATTTAGAAATTTCTCTAAGCTAGATTAAATATGCCTAAGTGATACATTGACAAACTTCAAACCCCGGCCAAACCCAGTTAACTGCAATGAATATGCAAAAAAGTACACTGCCACACTATATCAGCATTTAAACTGATGCATAGATGCAGGTGTACCCTGAAGGAAGAAATCCAAGAAACAAACCCACATTGGAGAAACCACAGTGTCAACAAGCTTTACAACAAAAGGAAAACAATTTTGACCAAAAGTAAGAAAAGTGATTCCCAGAATGTTGTCACTGAAATAAACAATACAGGAGCTTAATAAACACCACTGAAGCCAAGTTTGGAGCAAAAATAGCTATCTGGGCCAAAGACGTGGGTTATGTTTGTAATTTCAAAAGTACAAAGGAACAGTGAACTGAGTTGATTGTCAGTAACAGCAGTCACAATGAGGCTGAAGATATAGCTGGCTGTTAAATTCAGCTTTAACTGTGCTCCTTTGTCCGTCCGTCAAAATATATCTGAAACTGTTGAATCGCCAACTATTACATAAGACCAAGTCCTAAAAGCACTATCAAAAGCTAAAAATACTGCATGGATTGGTACTGACAATATCCCTCGATGCATCTTAAGTAGCATGAAGCACAATTTGACCGCCCCTCTAACTAGACTGTTCAACCTTGGCTTCCTTGCAGATCTTGTACTATGTGAATGGGGAGTACATGCAGTCATTCCCCTGCATAAGGGAGAACCTTCCACAGACCCAGGAAATTACAGACCCATAAGTCTGGCAAGCATAATTTGCAACGCCATGGAAAGACTTGAGAAACTAATCAGTAAGGGTATTTGGAACTTCCAAACACTGGCCCTATCTCAGTTTGGATTTCTCAAGGGCAGGTTATACTTCAACCTGGTGATTTTTTTTGAAAAGGTCACCAAAGAATGGATGAAAGTAATGGCATACCTTTACCGGGCCAAAGGTTTTGATGCAATCCCCCACTCAGGCATAGTAGAAAAGCTAAATAAATTGGGGAAAAAAACTTCTGTATTACTCATTGAATTGCCTACTGGCTCACAAATCAAAATAGGGAAAGTTGCTTCTACAGAGAGACCAGTCATCAGTCACTAGTGGATTCTTCCAGGGTTCTGTGCTGGGATCTTTCCTGTTTGGCATCTACTTTTCTGAAGTAAAGGGCAGTACCAAAGTGCTCTGGCTGACTAAGTTTGCAGATGACTGCAAGCCAGAAGCAGTCATCAAATCCCCAAATAATGTAGCAATCCTGTAGGAAAGTTTGTCCAAAACAAGTTACTGGTGCCAAAATCATGGACCGAAACGAAATGCCAAAAAATGCATTATCGTATCCTTTGGGATGTTCTCTACTCCAGGGAACTTCCACATCGACAGTATGCCCATAACAGTTAACCTAATTGTTCGGGATTTGGAAACTTATGTGCATAGTGACATAACTTTTCGACCAACTTGTCTTTTACATAAAATAGCCTTTTTATATTGCACAGCTTATAAACAAAGGGGTTGTGTCTAGATCTAAGTATTCTATTGTCCCCTCATTAAGCCAATGATTGAAAAATAATGCCCCCTTTGGTATGCATCTTTCCAACAACTGGAATGCTCACAAGAGATGCTGTTTAAACCTTGTATCCTTTTTTTAAAGTATGTCCTACGTGGTACTACGACTTAGAGCACTGTCACTAAACTATGTTTCCTACAAACCTGTGAAGAGATGGTCTGTGTTTGGTCTTACTCTGACCAAATGCCGAGTAGATTTACTGGACATCAGCAAGTCAAATGGTATCAGAAGTGCTCTGTCTTGGGAACTAAACCTCTTGCAGAATTGCATGTAGAGATATGCTCATCTTGAAGAGGATACTGCTGCTCTGGAACAGATTTCCCATCCATTTAAAACAAAACTCATCCTTGTCCATGTTCGGGTACAACTTGAATCTATGAATGGGATGCGGAAAATTTTCTCCAGGACGGCCTTCTGTGCTATTAATGGAAAGAGGACCCTAAATGCTTTATGCCATGCATGGTTCCCATCATATTATTTGTACAAGTCCAGTTATTCTCAGTAGGGGTAATATATCTAAATGTCGACCATGGTATAAATAGGGTCAGTGTGACACCAAATGGAATAGATTTAATTCAAGCACAAAAAGGGAAATTGGCTAGACTTAAATGGGCAACAAGAGCAGCTGTCCTAATACTTGCCTATGAATGTATTGTGTACTGTTTGATGCTTTTCATGATGAACAGCACCCCTTCCTTGTGTGGACTTTTGAGATCTGGAGACAGGGTAATTTTATTTGGAGCATTATAGGTAAAGGGGTTGGGGCTAAGGCTTCATTTGACTGGGAAAATTAAAGACCAAGAGTAATCTACTGGAAGAAAAAGAAAAGTTAAAACCTATGTTTTGTAAGCAGTTTTTGTCTTGCACACAAGATTACTTCATAATAACACTTTAGCCTGCTTCCAGTCACTTAAATAACCGAACAGTGATCTCACACTGAGGGACTAATAAAAGCACACATTTTCAGTTTTAAAACAACATTAATATGTTCATTTAAACTATATTGTGTGTCATTCAGCTTTAACTTCTAGTCATATTCTATTTTTCTTTAATAGTGTTATATCCCCCCCCCCCACACACACACCATCTGGAATTAAAATATCTATCACACAGATGGGAAAAGGAATTATTTGAACTGTATCTGCTGCTGTTGTTTTCATCAGTTCCTCAACCGATGGGTCTCGGGTCCGTTCTCCACCAGTCAACAGATTTTAGGCTCTCTAGCCCGAGCTTCTCCCCTTACTCATAATCCTCCAGCTACTCTTGAGGTGCTTCAGATCTTGTTTGCTGCTTTGGCAATTAAGACGTGGTCCGAGTTAGCTTGAGCCATTTGTTTGTGAGGAGTTTATTCTTTGGGATGAGTACAATCTTAGTCACCATATTTCTCCACCCTTTCTTCATTACCATTGCTAGTATTTTCCACTCGTGGGCACAACCTCTTTCTCTAAGAAATCCTAGCGGGATACAGCAGAGAGCTCTAAGGTATCAGGGAGGCTTTTCTCTGATTGCTGACTTTGCCCTAGAAGATTTCTAAATTTTTGGCTCTGACCACCTCCAAGTACTCGATTCCAACAAAAACAAAATCAAAACCTTCAGATCCATCTTCTCACCCGGATCTGACCAGATCTAAGTTACAAAGGCTTTCTCCTGAATCTGTGTCTTCAAGGTTTCATTCCTCCTTCCTGCAAGACACATCTCTAAGAGCTTCCTGTCCATCATCTACTTCGTTTTCCTTCAGGTCATCCAGGAGGAGCCTGTCAGAGATGAATTTGGACAAGATGATGAGAAAATTTCTCAGAACCATAGAATTCAGTTCTTACTGGCTCCATCTCCCATCGGACCTGTGAACCTTTCCACCAGTCAACCCCCAGCCTTTGTCTCCTACTGTGATCCATCCAGTGGTTTTGGAGTTTTCAGACCCAAGATTTCCGAGGGTGATTGTGCAGGATGTGAAGACCTGCCTTTCTGTGACCCAGACTGGTCTGGCCTTGTCAGATCCCGAAGGATCTTGGGGCTGTAGCATTGGCACCGGATCTGGTGGGTTGGGATCAACTCTCTGGTTTTGGAACTGTTCCTTCCTCTCAGTGCTTTGGTACTGGACAGCTTGGCTCTGACCTCTGCTTCAAAGAGGGGAGCCGGGGGATTGGGTTGTGACCCTCTCAGGCTTTTTTGGATCTGGTGGGGACAAGACTGACATCCCCCATGGTGTCAGCTTTCAAGATACTGGAGAGAGCGTTCTCTTCGATGAGAAAAGACACCCTTACCCCCCCCCCCCTTGGGCCCACCCTGCACTCATCTGTCTACTGTGGAAGCTAAGTCTTTTCATCCTGTCCATCGGGACATCAGGTCAGGTCAAGCCTCGAGACTGTCTTCATTCAGGTCACTGCTGGCACTTCTGAATCCTTTCCAGAACCTCTCACAGAAGAGCCCCATCAGCTGTAGATATGCAAGAGGAGGCACTTAGACTATCCACAGGAGTCATTAACTGATGACACTGGCTTTGATGAGGAAAGCCCCCCCCCCCCCAGGTCACCCCTCGAGGGCATTTCATTCAGAGAACCTCTTGAACTTCTGAAACAGGAGGTTGGTCTTCTGACCCTTTCCTACTTCCCAAGAGGAGTTTGTGTTCGTGAGGTTTTTGGGACCTGTACAGGTACAACTTGGGTATTCTCTCCAACAGATGACCCTTTCCTACTTCCCAAGAGGAGTTTGTGTTCGTGAGGTTTTTGGGACCTGTACAGGTACAACTTGGGTATTCTCTCCAACAGATGTCGACTTCATCTGCTGCCGGGCTTGGAAGGATCCAGATGTCATGGAGCCTATCCCTAAATACTCAGACAAGTATCTTGTTGCACCTAAATGATGGGGTGCATTGGAGCAAGGATACCCCTGTGGGTGCTGTGGTGGTTGCAGCAGCAACTAGGAAAGAACTAGCAGAACAGAGTTTTTGAGGATGTTGGACAGGTTTGGGAACTATGTCTGTGCATCAGCGACTTTTTGACTTCAGGTGTCTGAATTATTTGGCACGTTACGAGATTTCAGAGGAAATTGATCAAACAGTTCTCCGAACACCCTCTCAGGGTCCATTTCTGCAGAGGGTAAGAAAACAGTTACTTCACAGCTGGCTGTGCTTTCATGAGATTGTCATGCCTCAGAGGGAACTGCTAGAGCGACAGTTTCCAGCTTAACCGATAGAAGGCATGCCTGAATGCACCTCTGTGATTTTTGTGGAGCCCTTCAGATCTTCATTTATTAATGCTCCTTTTGATGGATCCACTTTATTTGGGCCTAACATGAATGAGATGCTTATCAGAAGCGAGCAAGATTAGAAGATTCTTTCTGCTGTGGGGATCCGCTTTTCTACCCCACAAAGGACCTTCTCCTAAAATCAGAGAGGGGCAGAAAACTGTGGGCCAGAAAGTCAGAGTGCATCCCAAGACTAAGAAAGATCCCCTTGCGGAAGAGGGAGGAATTCCAATGGAAGATGCTGGCCCAATGGCAAAGGTGTCCTGCAGGGCTTCAGAGGTTCATTTTTGGACAAGCCTTGTCAGCATCCCTGAAGGTTTCCCTTACTGCTGCACTCTGGAGGTAATCGAGAGATGCTTATACCTGCACCCTTGAGCCTGGATTACCATTACCAAAGATTCCTGGGTGCAGAATATCATATACAGAGGTTATTGCATACAATTTTCCCTTTTCCCCCCAAAATGCAACAGAAAAATTCCTGACATTCCACCCAGTCAGAGGAAAGCCGCAGCTACAGAAATAAATAAGTTGCTATAAAAAAAGTCATCCATCCTGTTCCACCAGACCAACTAGGATTTGTAATTTGACATACTTTTTGGTGCCAAAAAAGACTGGAGATTTCAGACCAGTTTTAGATCTCTACAATTTAAATCAGTTTGTGAAATACTCCGTTCCAGATGGTCACAATTTAGTCCATCCTGCTTCTTTTAAGGAAGGGTGATTGGATGTGCTCTCTAGATCTTCTTCAGGATGAGTGCTATCCTATCAAGATGCACAGATCCTACAGGAGATTGCTGTACTTCTGGCTGGGAGCCGGTCACTACCAGTTCAGAGCATTGCCCTTTGGTCTCACCACAGCCATCCATGTGTTCACCAAGTGTATGGCATTGGCTGTAGCTTGCATGAGACTGCAAGGATTCCAAGTGTTTCCGTATCTAGATGAATTTCTCATTTCTGCTTCCACCAAGCCTCTACTAATTCAAGCCAGGGATCACATCTCTGTTCCCAGCTGGGCATCACCATAAGTCATTCCAAGTCTCAACGTTGTCAAACACAAACTCTGGAATTCATTGGAGTTTGTCCAGATACCAAATCATTGGTGGCAGATGTACCTCAAACAAGTTTGGAGACCTTAAGGATAAGGGTACATCCTTGCTCTTCATTCATTCACCTCCAGCCAAGGTAGTCCTGCAACTATTACGCTTGATGGCAGACTCCATTGTTCTAGTCCCTTTGGTGTGTTTTTACACAAGAATACTACAGTGGACCCTAGCTGTACAGTGGTCAGCAAGACATCAACCATTGTCAACTCCAGTTTGCATCACAGATGCTTGCAGGTGACACAACATGGTGGATTCATGCAGAGGAAGTTTCCCAGGGGCCACCCCTTCATACTTCTTCCCCCAATGCCACAGTGACTATGGATGTCTCCCAGCTGGTTGGGGGCGGGGCATTATTTGGGAAGAACAGGTGAAGGCATGTGGTCTCAGAGGCCAGTCTGCACATCACTGTCCTAGAAATGAGAGCAATCCTGTATGTGTTGCCCTCCTTTTCGAGATTGTTACATTTCAGATGGATGACATGTCCATAGTCTGGTATATCAACAAACAAGGGGGAACCAGATCTTACCCACTTTGCAGGGAGGAAGTGAGAGTTTTGGCAATTGGTGATCTCTACCAACCATTTTATTTTGGCAACACATATTCTTGGGAAAACCAATGCACGAGCAGAAGTGAGCAAGTCCATTTTACTCCCTCACCAGTGGTCTTTCAACCAGTCGATGGTGAACATTATCTTTCACCAATGGGGTCAACTGTGTTGTGTTTTCATTGCCTGTCCCCACAATACCAATTGCAGTAGGTACTTTGCCCTAATCCCCCTGGAGGGGGCGTCACCGAGAGATGCTCTATTTCACAGTTGGCCTTCCAATCTGTTTATATGCCTTTTCTCCCACTCTTCTCATTCCCAAGTTTATTCAGAAAGCTTACCAACAGAAGAGCAAAGTGTTCCTCGGGTTGCCCCATTCTGGCCTCACCAGGTATGTTTCCCTTCCTTTGGCCACATCTTTTTCACTCTCCCTGGGTTTTGGATCCTCTTTAGGACCTTCCGTCCAGGCTGCCTCACCCGGATATACTATCAATCAAATTGACCACATGGTTTCTCCACTTCCATTGATGGCTAGAAGTCCCAGGCTTTCTCCCTTGTTGTCCACATCCTTGTGTCATCCTCAAAAGTCTCCACTAGGAAACATTTTTGAAAAAATTCTCTGAGCCCTTCAGAGACGGTTAGACCCCTTTTCAGCACCGCTTCAGCTATTCTTGATTTTCTGGCCTCCATTTTCAACAAGTGAGTTAGTTATTTAGCTGTCAAGTTAGAATTGTCTTCCATCTCAGATTTTCATATGTGTATAGATCATTCATCTTTGGCTTCCTTTAAAAGTGTGCAGTGTCTTTCTTAAGGGTGCCTTGCTGCTTTGCCCTCCATTTAAAGATCCTGTACTTCCTTGGGACCGTACACTAGTTCTTCAGGCCCTCCCTCAGGCCCCCATTTGAACTCTCTGCAAAAATAAGAGTTCAAATTTTTTGTCCTGGAAAACTATTTTCCTAGTTGCCATTGCCTCAGCTAGATGGATATCCAAACTTCAAACACTTTCTTCTCATGCACCTTACCTGATTTTTCACAAGGACAGGGTTTCAATTTGAACGAACTCACCTTTTCAGCTTAAGGTGGTGTCGGAAGCTAATCTCAACCAGTCCCTTAATCCTACCAGTCTTCTTTCAAACTAATTTACTAGATGTTCATAGACTGGTCAGATTTTACATTTACATTCAGAGGACTAAAGTCTTGAGGAAATCGGGCCAACTGTATCTTTTTCTTGAGTCAAATTGGGCACAGCAGTGACAAAAGTGACTCAAGCCAGATGGCTTGCTGATGTTTATTACCTTTATTTACAGGAACAAAGGCCTGTTATTACCCAAATGTCTAAAGCACACTGCACCAGGTCTGTGGCAGCATCATCTGCTTTTTGATCTTAAGCATCTGTAGGTGACATCTATACAGCTGCTACATGGTCCAATGCTCATACCTTTATAGTTCATTACAGGTTGGATATACTTTAAAGAAATGGGGCAGCTTTTGGCTCCATGGTACTCTGTAATATCTGCCCTTGAGGACTGCCCAAGATTACGCTGTCTGGGGACTCTGTCCCAATGTAGAAACAACAGCTGGTAATAAGTCTGGTGGAGTTCCAAGTAATCCAAGAGTAAAATAGCATAAACACCAGAAACAAGGAAGGGTACAATAACTCAGCTTTAATGAGAGACTTTAAAATGCAAGTAAAAATGTTCTTCATTGTGGCTTCTTCAGGCATAACACTACAATTATAAAACCAGTCCTTTTTATGCAGTTTAAAATCACATGACACGCCTGTTTTTGCAGTTCTCTTAAGTAGGGTTTTAAAGATATAGAGCCATTCAAGCTTGGAGGAATGTGTTCTCTTGACTGTAAAATTCACTGATAATCTCACAATTCTGTAGGACGTAATATACTCCCACCTCTCAGGGACTCATGAATAACACTTAAAACTAAAACTTAAAATCATGATTAGCTGATCTCTCTGTTTGATGCTTATAAAGTGCATTTGTGGGTATCTTCCTTTAATTTCAGATACTTGGCTAGAGATAAGCTCCTTGAGTCGCTGATTTGTTTTGCCAGTGTAGTAAGCATTACATTGGTCACATGTTGCTAAATTTACTAAATTCTTAGACTCACAATTGCCATATACATTTACTCTAAATTATTTTCCATGTAAGGGATGTTTGACTGTCTTACTCATATTAATACATTTGCAAAACACACAACCACATGTATCCTTTTTTAACCGTCTTCATATGTTTAAAAAAAAAAAAGTTTGTGGTTGTTCTTTATAACAAAGGAGCTGTTTCAAATTGGCAGTATGTTTATGTCCAAAGTTGGGATGTGATAAAATCACACACCTCAGCTCTGAAGTAACTGTAAGGATGTGCTAATGCCTGCTTGTAATCTCCTCTTTAACTGCCTTAGTGTTTTTATTAAAAGTTAAAAGAAACCTAGGCTCATTACTGTTCTTGTTTTTATTATTCTTATTGCTCCCACCATTATACTCACAAGAAAACAGTGGCTTTGATGTCTGATGTAGCTGCTTGGTGTCCATAACAGCAGAATCCAACGTAACATACTTTATAACCCCTTGCTTTTAAAACTGGATGCTATAGTGCCCAATTGAGTATCCATATTTCAGTCCAATGTATTCATATTGGCATCTTTCAGCATCTGATTTCTGACAACATTGTTGAGCATACACTGTGGTTGCATACTACTATGATGCAGATGGGCATCTCTTTTAACAGTTTTTTTTAATAAAGCATAGTGTCAGTCATAAAATGCTCATTGATAAGTATAGCAACATACAAGAATTCTGTAATTCTGAAAACATTTCTTAATTTTCAAAAAAAAAACACTGTTGGAGAGAGAGAGAGAGAGAGAGAGACAAAAAAAAAAACCTCTTGAAAGCTATGCTCACCTCCTCACCAAACTAAAAGCAAGTTATCCACAAACCTTCGATAAAAGACAACATTGCTTAAGAATGGCTTCACTCCTGACGAGATAAATTCTTGCTCCCAAATATGCATGGCTGTGTTTGCATAAGTGTTGGCAACGGGAGTACCCATCAGCACACAACCCATTTCCTTGTATAATTGTTGAAACAAGAATGTGTTATTTGTTTATACAAGTTTTAGCATGAAACAGAGTATTAACTTAAGCTTGCATATATTCGGTAAATTCAATTTAATACTTCTTAACAAACTGGATGCTGATATAATTTGGTATGACTGTAAATAACGAATCCGTGTCAATTTGACGCTCCACCGCTGAACCCAGTAATCAAGGAGCCTCAGTCCTCACTATTGGCACCAGTGGGGAACGTACACTGAAAAGGATGACCAGTTCATAGACAGTATTTCAGATGCAGCTCTCTGCAACAAGTGCATTTTCCCTTAAGAGTACACAGAGGCCACAGTCAGTCCAGGGCTGGTTTCTCCAGATCCCCAGTAAGACTCCCCACTGGCACAGCTATGGAGTTGAGATCTCAGCCGAGTGGCCAAGCCAAGACCTCCAGCACCTTCTCTGTCCAACCAGTGCATGTCCCTGCACAGGTAGCTGACACACACACACACACACACACACACACACACACACACACACACACACACACACACCCACCCACCTCCACACACACACACACACCTAGGAAAGGTTGGCAGAGGTTTACTAGCTATGCACCCTTTTGCCCAGACTATAAGGTAGTTATCACTGCCACCAGCCAGCTCCTTATCAGCTACTTTAAGGCCCTTAACAAAGGGTGTCCAATATTACTGTTTAATGTTGTTATCAATACAAATGGTAGTTTGACCAAGCGCAAGGCTGTTAGGAGTGCCCCACTGTCACCAAATAATTATGCAAGTAATCTCTAAACTTAAGTATCTGTAGACATATCAGCCACGATGAAATGTTTAAATATGTTTAATAATAAATATTAAAAGAACAAGAAAATATTCAATATATATTTACAGTGACATCAGCATTAAAAATCACAGGAAACATTTAAAAGAACATTGCAGGACAGTCTCAAATATATAAGCTAAGCTTTGCTATATTCCTGACTATATCTAAGAGAATTACTATAACCTAAGAATGGACTTACTACAAAGCAAGGCAGATGTAAATGGATCTTCTCTAGTTGTTCAAGCATTACTGCTGGGCTAGCTTAGAGAATGACATCATTTCTTGTCATCTGACTTCTAGTCCCCAGACCCAAAACAACCATTGATGGCAGCTGGTAGCATTTGGCATCTACCTGCAAAAATACATAGACAAGGGCTTTCCTCAGATCTCTGATAGATGCTGGAAGTCATAAAACAATAAAACACTTCCAAGACAATACAGAAAGTTCCCTAGTTTTAGATATTGTGTCTCCTTGCTGCCATAAAGTAATTTAATTTCGGCTATTTTTCTGAAATTTACTAGACTGAGGTTAACCTGGATCCTAGTTTCCACTGTTAAAATATGTACATTTTACACAGTTACAACAGTCTCTCTCTCTCTCTCTCTCTCTCTCTCATCTTTCGGCTGTTCTCGGTAGGGGTCGTCACAGCGGATCATCTGTTTCCATTTCTTCCTGTCCTCTGCATATTGCTCTGTCACACCAACCACCTGCATGTCCTCTCACCACATCCATAAACCTTATCTTAGGCTTTCCTGTTTTCCTCTTACCTGGCAGCTCCATCTTTAGCATCCTTTTCCCAATATACCCAGCATCCCTCCTCAGCACATGTCCAAACCAACGCAATCTCGCCTCTCTGACTTTGTCTCCAAACCGTCCAACCTGAGCTGACCCTCTAATATACTGATTCCTAATCCTGTCCATCCTTGTCACACCCGGTGCAAAAATTAACATCTTTAACTCTGCCACTCCCAGCTCTGACTCCCACCTTTTTTGTCAATGCCACCGTCTCCAACGTATACAACATTGATGGACTCACTACCCTCTTGTAGACCTTCACTTTCACTCTTACTGGTACCAGTCTGTCACAAATCACTCCTGACACTCTTCTCCACCCATTCCACCCTGCCTGTACTCTCTTCCACACTCACCATTACTCTGAACTGTTGATCCCAAGTACTTAAACTCATCCACCTTCGCCAACTCTACTCCCTCTATCCTCCCTCTCATTCACGGATACATATTCTGTCTTAGTCCTGCTGACCTTCATTCCTCTCTAGAGCATATCTCCACCTCTCCAGGGTCTCCTCAACCTGGTCCCTACTCTCACTACAGATCACAATGTCATCTGCAAACATCATAGTCCATGGGGCCTCCTGTCTGATCTCGTCTGTTAACCTGTCCATCACCATTGCAAATAAGAAAGGGCTCAGAGCTGATCCTTGATGTAATCCCACCTCCACCTTAAACGCATCTGTCACTCCCACTGCAGACTTCAACACTGTCACACTACCCTTGTACATATCCTGTACCACTCTTACATACTTCTATGCCACTCTTGACTTCCTCATAAAATACCACAATTCATCTCTAGGCACCCTATTATATGCTTTCTGCAAGTCCACAAAGACACAATGCAACTCCTTCTGACCTTCTCTGTACAGTACTTGTATATTTTTGTCCTTTTCCAGTAGGGCACACTGTGGAGCCATTTTAAACACAAAACATTTTGCAAATCTTTTTTAGCACAGGTCTGTACAAACAAATTAGTATACAGTTGTAACACAAGCATCTTACACACACCATTTTGATGTTCACCAGTGACGTATAATTTAAAAAATTCCAGATAGTTGTGCTGGCTGTATTTCTCTGTCACAGTCAAATGTAGCAAAATGGCACTCTATTCAATTCAGTTTTTTGTGACCACTGTTATAACTGATGTAAAAAATCAGTTGCGTCTTTCAGTATTGTACCCGACTGCTCAAAGCCAACTCTCAGTTGTGTCTTTAGAAATTTAGGTATTTAGGTATGGGTTGTGTGATCCAGCCCCCTAGCTGACTCACATGGTCTTATCAGTGGAGCTTCTAATGACTTGTGTAACTTGGGGATGCCGTGTATGAAAGGCATTTTTGGATTCTTTATTACCAAGTACTTTTTAACAGTTGGGTGTCTGTCTTGTGTATGCAAATCATGTAATATTTTTAAAACTTCATTAACTATTATGTTATACTCCTAGTAATCTTCACGTAGGACTCGTTTAACTGTACTCTTTTTATAAAAACTCTTATCTAAAACCATTACCCCCTCCTTTATCAGCATTTTTAATTAAGATTTCATGGTTGTTCACTAGGGAGGAGATAGCTTCATATTCTGGAGTGAGATTATAAAAGTCACCCACTTGCTTTTTACTATACCATTCCTATATCTCTCTTTCATCTAATATGCCCAAAACTTGCATCAAATTGTGATTATATGGAATAAACGTGGTAGAGCGTTTGAGGACTTGTAAGGGTACTTTTGCCATTACCAAATAACACTTTCAAATTAAGCATTCTGATAAAATATTTAAACTCAGATAGGGTTTTTGAAGGGTCCTGTAAACAATTTGGAGTGAAGTCAAATCTTTATTGAGAACTCATTGTTCCTTTACTGATAAAACATGTTTAAATAAATTAAAACACAAGCTGACTCAAGTCCTCATTTGGCTAGGTGTTATGGGTCGATGTTGCACCCTCTGGTGGCTGAACGAGCATCTTCTCTGTGGAAAAGGTTGTGTCATCGGAAGTGGCTGCTCTAATAAAAAAGGGAAATCAATCAAGTTGAGTGCTGTAACTGAGTCTGCATCAATTGTAGTGCTTAACTGCTAAAAAAATCACTTCTGTCTCCACGTTTTTCTTTTTAGAAGTAACTGGTGACTCTGGATTCCTGTTTTTATTGACAGATGTTCAAGTCTGTACACACATTATAACAGCAGCAGAAGTAGATGGAGGAATGGCAATAGGTGGATGTTTGTCATGTAATTGCTTGGATCCAATGAAAACAGTTTTAGGATTTACATGATGTGTAGATTTATCTACCCAATGGTTGGTCCACAAGAAAACATTACAATTCTTGAAGGCATTAACATCTCTTTGCAGCTTCTTTTCTTTTTCCACCAGCCTTTTTTAAAGGCTGTAATGCAATCAACTGCCTCTTAAAGCAAACTAGAGTGCATATTCAAGTTCTACATCTCCTGCTAAATTGGAGTATAAATTTGCCATTTCTGTACGTAATTCGGACTTGGTAAGTTCAAAAATGCATTCCTGAGTTTCTTGTAGCGAAAGGAACAACTCCGATTATCAGCTGCCACCTTGTCGAAAAGGTCAGGATATCTATCCCGAAATGCAGGCATGTTAACAATCCAAAGTCCCCGAGGCACCACTTTGTATTCTAAATGAGCATTAAATCGTAACCGCTGCCACTGTAGCCATTTAAACTGAATAGCTATGTCCTCAAAGCGGTTTAGCTTATTTTTAAAATATTCATATGAGTCAGAACCTGGGGCAGTTTCAGGAGATGTACTTCCATCAAGCTTTCCTATTAGAGGGTTATTCGGAGGATGCATCAAATCACTTAGCATGAATGGAGGGCAAACGGGTGCATTACTTGTAGAGGGTGTTGTCCCAACCTCGCTCATGTTCACTGCCAGCATGCAAAACAAATCCAACATCCAGTAATGATAAATCCAGTGAAATTCCAAGTAATACAAGAGTAAGTAGCAGAAACCAGAACCAAGGCAGGATACAATAACTCTGCTTTAATGAGATATTTTAAAATTCTAAAACCCTTTAAAACGCAAGTAAAAACTTTCTCCAAATGGCTTCTTCTGGCATAACACTACAACTGTAAAACCAGTCCCTTTTATACAGTTTAAAAATCACATTCCACAGCAATTTAATTAAACCTGTTTCTGCAGTTCCCTTAAATATTAAGTTTTAAAGATAGAGCCATTCAAGCCAGGAGGAATGTGTGCTGTCAAATGGAAAATCCACTGATATTCACTCATGTCTGTAGCATGTACTGTACTTCCATCTCTCAGGGACACATGAATAATACTTAGTTACAATAAAAACTTAAAATCCTGGTTATATCAGAGAGCGAGGAGCTAAAGTGCATTTGTGGGTATCTTCCATTTAATGTCAGATACACGGCTACTAATATGCTCCTCAAGTCTGTGATTTGTTTTGCCAATGTAGTAAGCATTACATCGGTCACAGGTTGCTAAATATACTAAATTTTAGATTCACAAATGCCATATACATTTACCCTAAATTCTTTTCCATGTTAGGGATGTTTGAATGTCTTACTCATATTAATATGTTTGCAGAACACACAACAACCACATCTATAGGTCCCTTTTTTAACTGTCTTCATATGTAAAAAAAATTTGTAGTTGTGCTTTGTAACATAGGAGCAGTTTCAAATTGGCAATACTTTTATGTCCAAAGTTGGGATGTGATGGTCGCACTCCTCAGTTTTGGAACATCTGTAAGATATGTCAGTGCCTGCTTATAATCTCTTTAACTGCCTTAGTATTTTTTAAAAGTTAAAAGGTACCTAGGTTCATTACTGTTCTTGTTCTTATTATTCTCATTGCTCCCATTATACTCGCAAGAAAACCCTGGCTTTGCTCTAGTGTTTTGAAAATATTACACGATTTGCATACACAGGCCAAGGTAGACACCTAACTATTAAAAGTATTTGGTAGTAGAGAACCCACAAACGCTTTTCATATACGGCATCCACATGATACACAAGTCCATTAGAAGCTCCACCATTAAGACCAATTGTGTCAACTGGGGGGGGGGGGGGTCACAGAACCCATATCTAAATTTCTAGAGGACAATTGGGAGTTGGCTTTGAGCAGACAGGTACAATATTCAGACATACCATTTTTTTTTTTTTTTAACATCAGTTATATGAGTGGTTGCAAACAACTGATTTAAGAGTGTCATTTTGTCACACTTGATGTTGATTCATTATTTATAGTAATACCAAAAGATATCGGTGTCCAGTTCATTAAGAAGTACCTACTTGAATTTACCGAACATATGCAGGCTTATGTTAACACTCTGTTTCATGCAAGAACTTGTATTAACAAATAGTGTATTTGTTTCAACAGCAATTATACAAGCAAGTGGGCAGTGTGGTGAAGGGTACTCCCATTGCCAACACTTATGCAGATATAGCCCTATATATTTTTCTTGTCAGGAGTGAGTCCATTCTTAAAGCAATGTTGCCTTTTATCGAAGGTTCATGGATGACGTTTTAGTTTGGTGAGGGAATGAACATAGTTTTGAACATTTTTTTAGTATCTCTGTAATACAGTGTCCTTTCTGAAATTTAAGGATTGTTTTAAGACTGATAAGATAGAATTCTTGGATGTTGTTATACTTATCAATGATCATTTTATGATTGAAACTGTGCTTTATAAAAAAAACTGTTAAAAGTGATGTCTATCTGCATTGTAGTAGTACGCACCCACAGTATATGTTCAACAGTGTTGTCAGAAATCAAATGCTGAGTGATTCTAGGATCAATACATTGGACTCCGATATGGATACCCAATTGGGCACTATGGCATCCAGTTTTAAAAGTAGGGGTTATAAAATATGTCAAGTTGATTCTGCTGTTATGGAGATTAAGCAGCTAAGTCACACATCAGCAAAGCCACTGTTTTCTTGTGAGTATAATCGTAGGAGCAATAAGAATAATAAAAACAAGAACAATAATGAGCCTAGGTGTTTAAAAACTTTTAATAACAATACTAAGGCAGTTAAAGAGATTATAAGCAGGCATTGGCACATCCTTACAGATATTCTAGATCTGAGGAGCGTGATTTCAGTGCATCCCAACTTTTTAGACATAAATGTAGTGCCAATTTGAAACAGTTTCTGTGTTACAAAGAACCACCACAAACTTTTTACATATGAAGATGGTTAAAAAAGCCACCTGTAGATGTGGTGGTTGTGTTTTGCAAATACATTAATACCAATAAGACATCTGAACATCCCTTACATGGAAAAGAATTTATAAATGTTTGTATGGCAATTTATGAATCTAAAAATTTAGTATACTTAGCAACTTGTGACCAATTTAATGCTAATTATATTGGCAAAACAAATCCTAGACTTAAGGAGCGTATCGGTAGCCATGTATCTGAAATTTAAAGGAAGGTACCCACAAATGCACTTAATAAGCATCAAGGAGAGAGAGGAGCTAGTTATGATTATAAGTTTTTAGTTTTAAGTATTATTCATGAATCCCTGAGTAGTAGGAGTATAGTACATGCTACAGAAATGAGTGAATATTAGTGGATTTTAAGTTTGGGAGCACACATTCCATGGCTTGAATGGCTCTAAACCCAGTTTAAGTGAATTGCAGAAAAAGGTTAAATTTAATTGCTGGCTCATGTGTTTTTTAAACTGTATAAAAAGGACTGGTGTTAACAGTTCTAGTGTTATGCCTGAAGAAGCCATACTGGTGAAAGTTTTTACTTGCGTTTTAACGCGTCTCATTAAAGCTGAGTTATTGTATCCTGCCTTGGTTCCAGTGGGGACTCTGTCCCATCAGTTGAGGAATGCACAAAAAAAAGACAATCTGATATTATAGTTACATATCCACCATAATTCTGCATCTGTGTTGTCTGTTTTCATCCTTCGTCAGATTCCCACCCACCATTCCCCATTCATTTTTTATCTGGACTGTGGTATGACCGGAGTGATAATCCTGACTAGTTTCTGCTGTGTGGGCTCCAATGCTTTCCTTCTCTTATTCTTTTCCCATTGCCCATTTTTTCACCTTCTGTGTTGCTTATCTCAGAAATTAATATTGGCTGTGTTTTCCATTTTCTTATTGTGATTAACTAAAATTAGGCAGACTCTATCTGAGGTACTTTAGGAGTATTTGGTGGATTATGGGTAAGGGGAGGAGGTAGAGCTGCAGAGCCTAAAGGCTGTTGAGTGGTTGAGGATGGATTCAAGACCCAGCAATTGAGGAAGGACAAAAACAAACAACACAGATGCAGAGTTATGGTGAGTACATAACTATAATTTTTTGCACACCTGGGAATACTTGTACAGTGCCTTTTTCGCAGTGCCTTTTTCACATCTCCAGTCATAATAGCATATTGTGTTCTTTGTGTATGCGGTGACATTTTTTAGTAGTTTTGCCTACATAGAAAGCATCACACCTCAAACCTGCAGCCAAGTATACCACAAAATTAGTGTTAAATCAGTTCTGTAGTTATGCTTCTCATATGACCTAAGTAAAGACAGTCTCTTATTAGTACATCTACAACTTAAGCCACTTTTGTGTGACCCCATTTCATCCATGTTGATTGATTCTTGCCATTGCAGAAACTTTTTTAGGTTCATATAATTGTTCACAAAATGCTGCTGTGTTCATACTAACCTGTAAAATTTTCCATTCATCTTGTATTTTATGTCTAGTGTAAGAGTCCACTTTGTGCTTTTACGTCATGTAACATTTGCTTCCGTTTTAACTAAATCATAACTATTCTGTATGTGTGTTTGATTTATTACTGTTTGTCCTTAGCATTGTTTAGGATTCTAAAGTTACATCAGATAGCATAATAGTCTGACTGCCTGTGTATTTGGATGTTTATGCTCATGTCCTGCTTGAAAAAAAGAGGTTTTTGGTAAGTATAGAAGAAACCACAATTTGCCATCCCCAAAATATGAAGTATAGTGTAGTAAAAAAAACTGGAGGTTATAGTATAAACTTGAAATTGGATCATCTTTTGTGAGACGGGAATTTACTAGAACTAAAACGGTTGCTTATGGAAAGAGATTACAGTGAAACAACAGTGGACAAAATCATGCACACTCTATATATTTGCAGTTCATCGATCATTATGTGGTTAAGAGGTAAAAGAGAAGCAGGTATTATTACTTCAGTTATGGTTCTGGAATTAAGTGGACTCTTCAGATTGGGTGTATAATAAAGAGCATCTGGAAGATTTCAGAGTTAATCCAGATTTAGTATGAGCGCAGCCATATGTTGTGAATATTGAGTTTGAAGTAAAAAAAAAAAAAACATAAAACTAATATCCTGTAGCAGAGGGACACATACCTCTTTAAGTAAAAATGTAAGTCACATCAACAAGACATTTGGTTCTAGCTACTAAAGTGATTTAAAGCTACCTTTGTGGTATATGTTGATAAAAAGAAAAAAATGCCAGCACCAAGGAGGATCTAAAATTATTTATTGAGAAACTGAAACTAGACCGGTTTCAGCACAACGCTTTCTTCAGTGGTAAATTTTCAAAGTGTCAAAAATCATCAACTTATATAGCTTCGAGGCATTAAGATAGAATGACATCACTTCCTGTAGTCAACATACACCAAAAAATGGTTAATAAATGCATAGTTAATGTAAAAACCATCAAAAATGTTAACATAGGAAATGTAAAGATGATGTTGGTCAGCTCCTGATATTTTATTTATGTTCATAAATACTCACATAAGACAAATATGATTGGCATATATTATATACCTATAAATAAAGAACATAATGAATAATATACAGAAATGAGTAACCATCATCAATAACCATCATCAGTAACAAAATTGGATTGGGAAAGTCATCAAATAATAAAGAATAATCATGTCTTCAAAAGAGATAGATAAAAAGATGTCTTGTTGAATGGGAGATGTTCAGAAAACACATAAATCATAATTTGTCATTCAACCCCGGAGGGAAAAGCCCCCCCCCCCAAGTTAATAATCCATCTTTTTTCTTTTTTATTCAGAATGTCATGCCACCCTGTTTTGACTGATCGATTACCAGTTATACGATCAATAATAGTGAATGAAAATTTCGCAGTAGGATGTTTAATGGTATGTCTGTATAATGCATTAGTTAATCTTTGGTTCCTGATGTCCCCAAGGTGTTCAGAGATCCTTATGCGGAACTGCCTTGATGTTTGTCCAACATAGAAGGCCTGACATGTACATGTGGCGAGATAGACTATCCAATCTGAACTGCAGTTTCCAAAAAATTCGATGTTATGAATTTGTCCAGTGTTTTTACTGGTAAAACAAGTGGTTTTAAAAATGTAACTACAAAAACTGCAGTGGCCGCAAGGAAAGATACCTGCGAGTTTATCCCCTGTAAGTGTCCTCTGTGTGAGGGTGTCATCCTTAGGACTTGTTCTTTTGTAATGTGAAAAAAGAGAGCCAAGCGTTTTGCCCTTCCTATATGAGAAATAACATCGTTCCCCTAGGTAACCTTCCAAAAGTGGATGTGAGTTAAGTATATTCCAATGATTGTTGATAATATTAATCAAGTTCCTACTGTTCCTGCCATAGGTTGTAACAAATCTACATAAGTCAGTGCCTTTGTCTCTGTGGTATATGTTGCAACATGTTAGAGCTTTGACTGTTTCTATGCAAGCAAAACTATTAGAAAACTGTTAAAGCATGAACAGGTACAAATATGTGCTATTAGAATGGGAGATGTGAAAAATGCAGTTGCAGTTCATTTTTTGGCAGATGTTTTGATACAAAATGGTTAGGAAGCCGATTATAGCACTGTTTGGGAAAGAAATGGTTAGGAAGCCGATTATAGCACTGTTTGGGAAAGAGAATATGACTTATCAGCTTAAACTGAATGTGGGACATGCACCACGTTTAAATGTACATATTAATTTTAAATGTTTTAAAAATTAAAAATGTGCATCTTTATTATGTTATCTAAAGTGACTTTCTGATGTAATTAAAAGTATTGCAACATTGAGTCAAGTGCCACAATACATGTTTTCTACTTGTCTGTAGTTATTTATTGAGGCTGTTTTAATAAAAAGTTTGAAACCATGCCCCAAATAACTTCAGTATTTATTAAAAACTCCAGAAGAATCGGGCAACACAAGTCAGTAACTGGAACTCTATATTTAATGAAGCTCTTTTTGTCCACATAAATATGTGGACTTTTTCAGATATAAAAATACAAATTTGCAATGTTTAAATATCCCTCCATCCTAGTCGCATGACCTAATCCAAGAAAAATTTAAAGTGATATACATCATAAAATTGTTAATGACTATATAAAAACATTACTGCAATACAATAAAAACAAGAATTCACCCTGTCTAGAGCTGAAATAGACAACATTGTTCATTTAAAATAAGTTGTTCCCCCAAATCATAGCATTAGCAAGTGTTAAAAACATGTGCAAGATATAAAAATTGTATATGTGAGAACTACTGTCTCCTTAGGTTTTTCAATTTTTATAAACACATTAATGAGTACATGTCATTAAGCCCCAGATAATTGTAGGCATTCAGACGAGCTTGCCACACCAATTCTAATCTTTCTAAAAGTATTGCATCAGGACCACCCCTAGTGTTCTGCATTATTTGATCTATTACACGAAATTTAAAAGTGTGGTCCGGATATATATATTGGAGTTCTCCGGTTATTATAAGCTGAACTTATGGGCAACACATTATCTACCAAACATGCATTTAAAATTGGTGCGTATGTAACTTTTTTTCTCTTATTTTTGATTTCTTCTATTATTTCGTCCAACAATAGAGCTGGATATGCTCGTTGGAGAAACATTTGTTTAAGATACGTACATTCATTATAAAAGTCTTGCTTGGTTGTTAGCATATGGGCAGCTTGGACAAGTTGCCCTTTTATAACCAATCTTTTTTGATGATACGGATGTGCACTTGTGAAATGTAGAAATGTGTTTGAATACGTTTGTTTCCTGAAAGTTCTAGCCTCGTGTTTGCCTTCTACATTATTTTTAAGTGCACATCCAAAAAAGATATCTCCTGTTCATGGTAGGTAAACGTAAATTGTAAAAAAAACTGAGTTGTTGAATTAAAGTATTCCCCTAAGTGTTTAGATCCATGTTAATTACCTTTGAAAAGGATAAGAATGTCATCCAGGTATCTTGTAATAAGTGACACAAAGGTACATATAGACCAATTTTAAATGCTTGTTTGGTAGATAATGTGTTGCCTAGAAGTTCAATGGATGATAACCGGCGAACTCCAATAGACAGTGTAGAACCTCAGGTTGAATTTAAATTGGGTTTCGCTTTAACATACAATTTAGATTTCTCTAGCATTAGAAATATAGTATGCAAAAATTGGAACATCCTTATGGAGGGAAAAGACCCAATAGGTAGACTGGGTGAATCACCAAAGTTTACTTTAAGGAAGGGGTACCAACTTTAAAAGTCTCCGGGAAAGGATTATTGTCAGTAACACCAGTGTAGGTATGAGGCAGTTTGGGAACTGTCACTATTGTAGAGACACAGAGCTGGGGTCGAGTATAATGATTAACAATAATAAAATAACTTGTAATGCAAGCTATAATTGTAATTCAAGGATGGTAATATCTTTAGCCAAGTGTCAGTTAGGTATGGGATTCTGTATCAGTAAAACCGAGCATCGACTCTAGGATAGAGTGTATGAACATCTTTACAGTATCAACAAGCATAAACTAGACAATGCCTTGGCTAAACATACCTCTCTGCGTCCGGACCACACTTTTAAATATTGTGTAATAGATCAGATAATGCATGCACTACTTTTAGAAAGATTAGAATTGGTGTGGCAAGTTTGTTTGAATGTCTACAATTAACGACATGTGCTCAATAATTTGTTTTATTAAAATTGAAAAACCTAAGGAGATAGTTCTCACATATACAATCTTTGCATCTTGCATAGGTTTTTAACACTTGCTATGACATTTGGGGAACAACTTATTTTAAATGAACAATGCCTTTGTTTCAGCTGTAGACAGGGTGAATTCTTGTTTTTATTGTGTTGCAGTAATGTTTTTATATAATCATGATGTATAGCATTTTAAATTTTTCTTGGATTAGGTCATATGATGGAGGGGTATTTTAAACATTGGAAGCCTGTATTTTTGTATCTGAAGAAGTCCGCATATTTATGTGGAAGAAAAGCGCTTCACTAAATATTGTGTTCCTGTTGCTAACTTGTTACCCGATTCTTTTGGAGTTTTTTTTCAGTATTTATTAGCCAGACATTACCCTTGTGGTAATGTGTGTTGGATCTTTGCAGTTTAGTGGGGCACCTTCACTCATGCGCAGTGGTGCACCCATTAAAATCGATGGATGCAACATGTTTTTACTACACTAAAGCCACTCGTGATGTCTCTCTCTCTCTCTTAAGTAAGATTCTTCCACTTAAGTGATGTAAACTGTCAGCTACCTAGAGTGTTGTTCGGCAGTTTTTGCACCAGGTACTGTGCTGTAAAGGTAAGCTAACAACATGTTAAAAGAAAAAGTGTGATTGGAAGCTAGTTTGAGTGTTATTCGGAAAAAGTCTTTTTATATTACAAAAAAAAAAAGTTTCTTGGCATAAATTTGTACTTTAGGTTTTGGAATTTTATTTTCTTCTGAGCTATCAAAGTTTTTATAGCTGTGTTAGGTTATGCTGCTGCTGTTAATCCTGAAGCTAATAACAGCAGAACTACCGATTTGTAGATCTAACGTTAATGGTAAGTGCATAATTATAACTTTTTTTTTTTTGGGGGGGGGTATTCCTCTCAAATATGCCTAATCTTTAAACAGAAATTAATCAGAAGGCAGTAGGTGAATGTTTCTGCTGTGATGTTACTGTTTTGTCAGTTATCTTAATGTCTGTAGGTTGATAAATTTTAGATTGCAATACATGTTACAGGACAAAAGGTGTTTGTCCAGAGAAAAAAGCAGCAACCGTTAAGTCTGAATTTATATTGCAGACCGTGTGATGAGAGAATGAGAATTTGCAGTATTTATCATAGGGGGATCACTGCAGTTGTATAGTTCTTAATAAATAACATTGTGTAGACATTCTCTTGAAATGACTGCAAGAGTCCACAGACATGCCATGGTATGGCTGAACTCCTCCCTTTCCTAAGGCATGAATACAGACTATTAATGAAAGGTAGAGCAGCCTGCATAATTTTCTTTTCTGTTTAAGAAGATGGTGAGTAAAATATGTCATTCCATATCACTGTTGCAGTATTCCTTACGTAAGGGGAAAAAAGAGTTTTAAATACATTCCATCTACTCAAACACGTATTTCCCAGAAACCTGTCTTTCAGGACAAGCTGGGTGCTGTTTTACTGTTAGCTTCCCCTTTTCCTTGGCCAGGTCCCTTTATCCCTTCTTCTTTCACTGTCTCTTCCAAACTGGGTGAGAATCACAGCAGACTCTTCAGTCATACCTATCGTTCCATCAGGGATATTTTTCTTTTTTCCCAACAAACATTAAATTTGCACAAATAACATTGGCAATCTTACGTTTATACAAATGCAAAACAGACAACATGACACCACTTCAGTTGCAAACAGTATGCATCAGACACCATTGAAACAACTGTAGTTGCAAACATTATACATAACTTATAATCTATCCAGTCATTATCAGTTAAGCATTATAGTGTTCATTCAGATCCTGCCTCTTGAACCTCGTTCTTGCTCTGCATATATTGTTCCCACATTTCCCATTTTTTCCAATGTAGTTTGCTCCCTCCCTTTTCTAAAGATCCCATTTCCAGTTGTTTTATCTCTGTTGCTATATGCACTACTTCTTGTAAAGTTGGCCTAGACTTTTGATTTTCTATTTTTTAGTAATTGCCTTTTTGGCAGCCACCATAATTAGACTCAATAAGGATGTTCTTCATTCCACATTGCTGCAGTCCTAACACTTGGGTAGTCCGCTGTCCCAGTCGGCCCGAATACCAAAGTATATGGCTGACGTCGGTCAAGGCGCATTAGTCTGACGTCAGGACGTCAGGGTACAAATGCGCATGACCGACGTCATATCCTCAGTCTTTTTTGCCGCATGGTCCGATGCAGAAGCAGTTTTGCAAGTGCAGGTTGGCGTTCTGAGATTTTCCGAAGTCGGAGTTTCAGACCGAATCCAAATTGGCTAAGTACCCCGTTGGGGATTATTTTGGTTTTTTCTTGCCTCAGTATTTTACCGGATGTCAGAAAAAGTGAATAACTGTATTTCTTGTGGGAAACAGATACCTCATAGGGATTACCATACCTTGTGTATACCTTGCCTAGGGCCTGAGCACGACGTTGTTGGCTGTCGCTCTTGTGCTAGATTTAACAAACGCACTATAAAGAGAAGATTAGATTGTGCCAGGTTAGTTTTGGGAAGCGGTGCAATTATAAAATGCCGTTGGATGCTCCGGCCGCTTCAAAAAGCGCAAGGACAAAACAGCAAAGCCTAGGTTGGAAGAACCGTCGTCCCGGACGTCGGTTCTTTACAGGGCTCGGTGGAGCCAGGGGTTCAGCCAGAAATTTCTTTGGAATCCCAGGGAGAGACTTTATTACTGCAAGATGTGACCTCTCAGGAGGTAGGCCAGGCGGAAGGGGCTTCTCAGGTAGCTGTTCTTCCCTCCCTTCCTAAGGTGGTTAGGCCCTCCGCTGCTGTTTCCAAGGCTTCTCCCAGGGGCAGGCCAGGTTTTGTTTCAGGAGTTACCCCTAGTTCTTCAGGGTCTGTACCTAAGAAGCATATGCTTAAGATGGCAGAAGATTTGATTACAATGATTAGAGGTTCTATGCCCCCTCCTGATAAGAGGCCTAGGGTGGAACCTGAGCTTGGGAGTTTTGAGCAGTGTTCGGATGCTTCTGAGTCTTCGGCTGAAGACTTGCAGGAGTATTCCCCTTACTCTGATTCTGATGTAGATGATTCTACTCCTTCTGCTTCTCCTCCTGAGGATTTTTCATTTTCAGAGACTCTTCATTCCATGAGGGAGCATTTTAAATGGGAAGGTCAGGATTTCTCTGATTCCAGGAAAAGGCTTAGGGAATTTTGTTTCTACCCCAGCATAGGCCTTTAGCTATACCTCCTGTTCTAGATGTGGTAGAGGATGTTTTGCAGAGGCTTCTCTGAACCCTGACTCTTTGCCTCCTGCTCCAGTTAAACCGGATAGATATTATAGGGTGCCTGAAGCTCATAAGTATCTTTTAAGAGTCCTAGGGCAGACCCAGAAACTGTTTCACAGGGGCCTAAAGGTGTTAAGGCTTCTGTTGTTAAAAATCCTGTTCCTCCAGATAAAGAGGCTAGGGCTTTGGATAGATGGGGAAAGAAAGTGTATACTTCTTCCACTTTGGCCATGAGAGCTTTGAATTGCCAGTTTCACATGTTGAAATACCAAAATTATCTCCTTTCACAATTAAAGTCTAAGGTAGATGCTTTGGCGGAAGGTATTGAGTGTAAAGAGTTGCAGGATTTAGTTCATGTTTCTGAACAGGTGGGTAAGCATTCTTTGCAATGTGGTTTTGATGCTGTGCAGGCCTCTTCGAGGGTGGCTGCCACTGGTTCGGTTCTTCGCAGGCACGCCTGGTTGAGGGATCAGAATTTAGCTGAGCATGTGAAAACAAGGATTTTAGATGCTCCTTTACAATCTGATGTGTTGTTTGGTTCGCCTGTGGAAGCAGTTCTAAAGAAAATGGAAGACAAGGCTAAGTCTATGCAGACTGTTAAAGATTTTTGCAGGTTCAGCCTCCGAAGTTTAGTAGAAATTGGCCTACCAAGGGGTGGACATATCCTGCTTATGATTCCCAGTCTAGGGGTAGGGCTAGACGTGGTAGAGGCAGAGCTCAAGGTTCTTTTAGGCCTAGAACAGGGAGTTCACCTGCTCAGTCTTCTGGTGAGGGCAGGGGTCAGTCCTTTCGTAAACAGACACAATGACCTGCCTTTTCAGCTGCCAGAATCTTCTCGGCTGGCAGCACCTTTGGGAGGAAGGTTGGCACTTTTCAAAGAAAACTGGAGTTTAATTACCCAAGACAGATGGGTATTGGATATCATTCACCACGGTTACAGGTTTTATTTCCATACCTTGCCTCCTTTCAAAGGCATGCCAGACATTCCTCCTCAACAAAGGAAAGAGGCTCACAAGCAAATTTCTCTGTTGCTCCAAATAGGGGCCATTCAGCCGGTTCCTGTGCCAGAAAGGGGCCTAGGATTTTATTCTCGCCTGTTCCTAGTACCAAAAAAGGGGAACACGTGGAGACCAATTTTGGATCTGTCTATCCTCAACACTTATCTGGACATTCCCAAGTTCAAAATGTTGACGTTACAACAGCTTTTACCTCTGCTGGGCAAAGATCACTGGATGGTAACTTTGGATCTCAAGGAAGCTTACCTTCATGTTCCTATCAGACTAATTTGCAGGAAGTATCTGCGTTTCGAGCTGGGAATTCTCATTATCAGTTCTCTGCATTGCCCTTTGGCTTATCTACTGCGCCCAGAGTATTCACAAAGGTTCTGGCTCCAGTGATAGCTTTCTTCAGGCTAAAAGGAATACAAATCTATCCTTATTTGGACGATTGCCTGATTCTGGCTCAAGGAAGGGACGTGCTTCTTCAGCATTTGGAATATGTGATAGCAGTGCTAAGATGCCTAGGGTATTCTGTGAACGAAATAAAGTCCAGTCTAGTACCCTCTCAAGACATGTGCTTTCTGGGTGTGAGACTGAATACAGCAACCCAGATGGCCTTTTTAACCCCGGACAAACAAAATAATTTTTCTCTTTACTTCCATCAACTATCTCATCAGTCCGGGCTGACTGCAAGGACAGTCCTTCAAGCCTTAGGGTTCATGGCATCTTGTATTCTGGTACTTCCCAATGCCAAACTGCATATGAGGAAGCTACAATGGTATCTCAAAAATGTATGGACACAGCACTGCCAGGATTTGGACACTGTCATTCAAATAATACCTTGCATTCAAAAGGAATTTTTGTGGTGGGCTCAGGAATGTCACCTAAACAAGGGACTCTCTCTGACCCGGCCAGAGGCGAGTCAGATTCTAACGACAGATGCCTCAGACACAGCTTGGGGAGCTCATCTGAATGGAAAGTGGATACAAGACAAGTGGCCTGCCAGACTGCAGCATCTACATATCAACATGAAGGAGATGTTAGCAGTCCAGTTTGCATTACTGGCTTTCAAGGATTTACTTCTTCCAGGGCAGGTGTTGATTCTAACAGACAACACAACTGTCATGTGGTACATCAACAAACAAGGGGGAACACATTCTTATCCTCTATGCAGGAAAGCAATGATTTTGTGGGAGACTGCGTTAAGCTTGCAGCTGAATCTTCAAGCAAGGTTTCTGCCAGGAGCACAGAACTCCTTAGCAGATGTGTTAAGCAGGCAAATCATGGATCCCCACGAGTGGAAACTGGATCTTCATGTATTTCAGACATTGACAGTGTCATGGGGAACTCCAGACATAGATCTGTTCGCTTCTCCACTAAACCACCAGCTGCCAAAGTTTTGCACGAAAGGTTTCATCACACAGCCTGGAAAGTGGATGCTCTTTCTTTCAGTTGGAAAAATCTTCATGTGTATGCCTTTCCACCTCTGCCTCTCCTCCCAAAGGTACTTCTAAAGGTCAGACAAGACAAGCCAAGGATGATTTTAATAGCTCCGGATTGGCCTCGGCAGCACTGGTACCCATTGCTGAGGAGTCTGGTAAGGAAGCCTCCATGGCCCTTACCTTTGATTCCACACCTATTGTCTCAGAAGGACGGGCATCTGCTCAATGTCAAGCTTCACTCTCTTCATCTAACAGCTTGGCATATTCTGTTTTGAACCATAGCAGGTCTCAGCTTCCTCAACAAGTTTTGAATGGGATTATGGAAGCCAGAAGACCTAGTACAAGGAAAGTGTACGAGGAAAATGGAAGAGATTTTTATTTTGGTGTGCAGCAAAGGATTTGGATGTTTCTGAGCCAATTTGAGTGTGGCTCTTCAATATCTTACTGAGTTATTGGACAAAGGTTTGTCTTTCTCTTCCATTAAGATTCATGCTGCAGCAATTTCAGCTCACTATGATTGTGACCCACCATTGTTTTCTCATCCTTTGTTCAAGCAATTTCTTAGAGGGGCAAAGAATATAAGACCCCACGTAGAGCTCCTACTCCTGCTTGGGACCTCAATTTTGTGTTGGAGAAACTCACTCTACAACCTTTTGAGCCTGCAGCTACTGCTGAATTGAAATATTTGTCATGGAAGACTGCTTTTTGTTAGCCATTACATCTGCAAGAAGGGTGTCTGAATTGCAGGCCCTTATGGCGGTTGAGCCTTTCCTGATTTTTCATAAGGATAGGGTATCTTTACGTACTAATCCTTCCTTTATGCCTAAAGTGGTTTCTAGTGTGGCTTTAAACCAAACTATTCATTTGCCTACCTTTTATGCAGATCCCCAAAATAAGGGGGAAAAGATTTTGCACACTTTAGATGTACACAGGCAGTTGCGTTATTATTTAAGCAGGACTAAGGATTTTAGGCAGTCTCAGCAGTTGTTTGTTTCTTTTGCTTTGAGTTCTCAGGGCAAGCCTGTGTCAAAACAAACTATTTCTAAGTGGATTGGGTTTTGCATTGCATTTTGTTATTCCCATCATGGCAAGGAGATTCCAGCTGGGATTAGGCCTCATTCCACTAGGGCTACTGCCACTTCTACAGCATTTCTAAGGGGTGGCAACTAAGGATATTTTGGAGGCAGCTACTTGGAGTTCAGTGCATACTTTCTCTAAGCATTACCACCTTCCTCTCTACTCTAAATCTAGGGCTGGTTTTGCCACGGCTATTTTGCAGGGCATGTTGTCAGCTCCTGCTTCCTTATGATTTGCCAGCCTCCCTTACCTCTGCTTTGGGATTCTACCCAAGTGTTAGGACTGCAGCAATGTGGTATGAAGAACATAGTACAGTTTTGTACCTACCATAAATGTAGATGTTCAAGATCCACATTGCTGCAGTCCAATTACCCTCCCTCCTTCCCTCTGTGTTTAGGGGTGGTTGTGTGGGTGAGATTATACTCTTGTAAATTTGTATATATTGTATATATTTTTGGTGCAGGAGTGTGTGGTGTTTTTTGGTTTTAGCCTTATCTTTTTAGGGTCTTCTGACATCTGGGGCAAGAAAAGACTGAGGATATGACGTCGGTCATGCGCATTTGTACCCTGACGTCCTGACGTCAGACTAATGCGCCTTGACCGACGTCAGCCATATACTTTGGTATTCGGGCCGACTGGGACAGCGGACTACCCAAGTGTTAGGACTGCAGCAATGTGGATCTTCGAACATCTACATTTATGGTAGGTACAAAACTGTACTTTTTTACTATGTCTAGGCAATTCCGATTCTATATCATTACTTAAAAAATTAATCTCCCAAGTCAGTCTAATCAGCTCACCCAGCATCTCCAACAGAGAGGTCTGCCGGGAATCCCTAAAGTCTGCCAGCTCATTACACTCCCAAAAAATATGTTCTCAGCTACCTCTTTCTTGACCATCACACCTCAACATTTGCTATCCACCTGAGGAAAAATTCTTTGCAGTCTACTTGAGGCATAAAAATACATATGTAAATACTCTTGGGCAAAGATCCTAAATCCAGACTTTGGTGCATATTTGGTAGATATGCACATATCCCCCACCAGGGTATTTCTTGGTTTGGAAATCCCTTCCTCCCTTTTTTGGGCATCCATCAACCTCCCCGGGAACATCTTCCTATTTTCCCCAGAGCTGCTTCATTCTCTTTTTGTCCACAGTACCATTCAAGCTGTACCCCTGGACCAGGTTGGGGAGGGTTTTTTACTCCAGAATATTTCTGGTTCCTAAGAAGGAGGGCACTTGGAGGCCAATTTTAGAACTCTTCCAGCTCAACACCTTTCTCAAGGTTCCTTCCTTTTGGATGTTGTCTCTTCAAACCTTATTTCCTCCTGTTCTTCCCTAGACCTTTGTGGCTTTTTGTAGATCTCAAGAATGCCTACCTTCATATCCCCATCCATCCCTTTTTCAAGAAGTTTTTTACATTTCTGTATTTCTTCCTTACATTTTCAGTTTTCTACTTTGCCCTTTGGTCTCTTTCTGTCCCAAAGGTCTTCTCCAAATGCCTTGCTCCTCTAATTACTTTTTACAGGATGAGAGAGGTTCACATCTTTCCTTATGTGGGTGATCTGCTCATTCAAGCTTCCTCCTCCGAGGCTATGCTTCAAGACCTCTGGTTCACCATTTCCCTGTTGCACAGTCTAGGGTTCACCATAAACTTTCAAAAATAATTTCTGTCCCCTTCGCAGGATCATGTTTATCTTGGTTGCAGAATCCACACCATTCCCATGCTGGCATCCCTGCCCACTCCCAAGACCCTGTCTCTTACTGCCTTTTTCCAGTCTCCTTTTCCTCTGGTATCGGGCACGTCTAGGGATTTTCTCAGGGCCCTCTGGTTTATGGTTTCCACCATTCATATGCTTCCTTTGGCCAGGCTCCATATTAGAAATCTGTAGTGGTACTTCAGGTCAGTGTGGCTTCAGTATTGTCACCCTTTGGACTTCCCAGTCTCCTTCCTTCCTTGTCTCAAGCTAGAGTTTCAGTGGTGGATTCATCAACTCGCTCTCAACATGAGGCTACCTTTCCAAGCTCCAGCCCCAACTCAAGAGCTCTTCACAGATGCATCAGATAGGGGATTGGGGGAGGGTGGAGTCCTCCGGATCTCACAAGGTTCAAGGTCTCTGGCCTCTGCATCGGAGGTCAGACCACATCAACGTAAAGGAGATCCCAGCCTCTGGCGCTTCAGGCTTTTCATTCCCTTTTTCATCCTGGGCCCCTCAAAATTTTCACAGACACCACTGTGAAGTGATATGTTAACAATCAAGGGGACACATGGTCATAAATTATTTGCAAGCTAGCTCTTCAGGTTTGGGGTCTAGCTGTCTTGTATCTAGTGACTCTTCAGGAAGTTTAAATTCCCTCGCAGCAGAGTCTTTCAGCACTAGATCTAAAAAGTTTGATCTTTTTACCTACCCTCTGAACAGACCTCTTCTGCTGCTTTGTTCCAGAGTCCCAAGTCCTCTGGCTTGGAAAGTGGACGCCCAGCCTTTTCCTTGGAAGAGTATGTTTCTGTACACCTTTTCTCTATTTCTGAAGGTCTTGCACAAGATTAGGCAAGACTCTCCCAAAATGTTGCTATGGACTCCATTTTGTCCCAGACAGCATTGCCCCCCCCCCTTTTCTCTCATTTGGCCAGGGGCAATTAAGTTAACTCACCAGGTGGATCATTTCACACAAGACAAGGGGTCTTTTATCAATCTTCACTTGTTCATTCTTCAGACGATGCTGTGGGTGATAATCTTTTGATCCCTTTTAAGTACCTCTTTTCTGAGGATTTGCTTTGGGTCCTGCAGGAGGCCAGAAAACCTTATTTGTCTTAATGGAAAAGATTTTCTTGTGTCTCTCTCAAAACCAGGATCCCTTACCTGTGCCGGTTCTTGTGGTTCTCTGTTATTTGTGTGATCTGCTCCATGCTGGGTTGGCATATTCAGTTTAAGCTCACCTGTCAGCAGTTTCTGCTTTTCTGCATTAAGCTTCTCCTTTGGTCTGTAGATTAGAGGCCAAATAATTTCTTAAAGGCGTCTTTCATATCAGACCCCCAAGGAAGCCTATTCCACCTTTCTGAGACCACCAGTTTTGACCTTGAAAAATTGACTCTGGTTCCTTTTGAACCTGCTGCTTCAGCTTCCTTACAGCGTAACACTTGGATGACTGTTCCTTTAGTCCTGACTTCAGCTGAGAGAGTGTCTGAGCTTCAGGCTCTCGTGGCTGTTCCTCACATTTTAGTTTTTAATAGAGACAGGGTGTCACTTTGTACTAATCCTGTTTTTTATGCTCAGGGTGGTCAATGAGTTCTCTCTTAATCAGTCTATTAGTTTGCCTGCCTTTTTTCCTTCTCCACAGTCTGCCAGTCTGAAGGTTCTTCACACCTTGTATATACATAGGCAATTTGGATATTATTTAGATAAAACTAAGGATATTCGCAGATCTGAGCAACTTTTTGTTTCCTTTCTTCACAGCTGTTTGAGATGGTTTGCTTACAAACAGCCAAATCCATTCTGGATTTCTAAGGCCATTTCTTTATGATGTTCATCGTGTTACACTGCTGCAGTCATTACACTTGGGTTATCCTGCCATCAGGCGGTCCTGCAGTCGCCAGAGTTCCAAAGTCTTGGTCCTGCCTCGGTTGCTGTCGCTTCTTCACTGACGTCAGTGCGCCAGGGGTATATAAGATGCATCCAACACCATTTTCTTCAGTCTTTCTTGCCGCGTGGTGCCCGAAGCAGAAACAGTGCGCAAGTGCCGGTCGGCCGACTCCTGAGATTTTCGAAGACTAATTTCAGATCCGAAGTCTTCAATAAAGCCAAGTACCCCGTTGGGGAAACTTTTTTCTTGCCTCAGACCGATGTCAGAAAAAGTTAATAATTGTATTTCTTGTGGGAAGCAAGTACCTCATAAGGACTTCCACTCTTACTGTATTCCATGCCTAGGCCCTGATCACGACGTCACTACTTGTCGGTTTTGTGCTAGATTTAACAAACGCACTATAAAAAGACGTTTTGATTTTGCTTTGCACTACTTTGGCCGAAGGTTCAATTATACTACGCCATCGGATCCACCGACGACCGCAATACCGAAAAAACACAAGGACAAGGATAAAGACAGGCGTCCGAGGTCCAAAACCGACGACTAAACCTCTTCTAGGCCAGTCGCTGGTTCTCAGTGAGGCGCTTTCGCAGCCCCTGACACCCGCTACCTCAGAGCCACAGGCCACCTCTGACTCCCACGTGGAGACAACTAGGCCTCTGGAAACTCAAGGTATTGGGCCTCCGGAAACTAATCCCTCAGATGGGTCCGGAGCTGCTGAGCAGGCATCGGCTTCTGAGGGTGTTTTTAGACCTTCACAACTTACCCTTAAAACAGCCAAGACAAAAGTACCATTAAAGACAAAGAAACAAGTACAGCATTCTCCTGGACAGTCCTCCATGCCTAAAAAACAGATGCTTAAAATGACCGAAGACCTCATTACTCTAATCGGGGGTTTCCATCCCCCTTCTGAGAAAAGGCCTAGGCAGGAAACAGACTGTGACTCCTCTGATCAGGTTTCCATTTCATCTGATTCTTCTTCAGACCAGGGATACTCTCTACCCCCCGTATGAGGACTCTGATGCCGAAGAATCTATCCCTTCAGCCTCTCCTCCTGAGGATTACTCTTTTGGGGAAACTTTACATACCATGAGGGAGCATTTCCATTGGGAAAGTCAGGATTACTCCGAATCCAAGAAAAGGCTCAGGGATTTCCTTTTATTGCCTCAGCACAGGCCCTTAGCTATTCCACCTGTGCTTGATATTGTGGATGATATGTTCTCTGAATCCAGCTTATTTCCTGACTCTTTTTGCCCCCTGCACCAACCAAGCCAGATAGATATTGTAGAGTCCCAGACTCTCACAAGTTTCTTTATAAAAACCCTTTGGCGGATCCAGAAACTATTTCCCAGGGTCCAAAAGGGGTTAAGGCTTCCATTGCAAAAAATCCAGTGCCCTCTGACAGAGATTCCAGAGCTTTGGATAGATGGGGGAAGAAAGTATACACTTCTGCAACTTTAGCAGTAAGAGTTTTAAATTGCCAGTTTCACATGCTTAAGTACCAACAATATTTAATGGCTCAATTAAAACAGAAAATGCTTGCAAGCTCAGAAGCTCCTGATTGTAAAGAAATGCAGGATTTATTGCATGCAGTTGAACAGGTGGGAAAACATACTCTACAATGTGGTGTTGATTATTTAGAGGCCTCTTGTAGGGCCGCAGTTACAGGTTCTGTGATTCGAAGACATGCTTGGTTAAAAGAACAGAGTTTACCTAATCATGTTAAGGCAAAATTATCGGATGCTCCTTTACAGCATGATACCTTGTTTGGTGTTAAGGCAGAAGAGGTGTTAAAGAAAATGGAGGATAAAGCCAAATCTATGCAAACAGTCAAGGATTTCTTACAGGTACAGCCACCTCGATTTAGCAGAAATTGGCCAACAAAGAACTGGTCCTGTCCAGTGTCAGACAGGCCACAGAGAGGCAGATACAGACGCCCAAGAGGCAGATCTCAACCCCAAGGCTCAAACAGACAACGGCAGTGGGGCACCTCAACCCCAAAAGGAGGTGAGGACAAGTCTCAACCTTACAGGAAACAGTCACAATGACTTTCCCCTTCGTACGCCAAGCACTTCCCTTTTGGAAGCCCCCTTAGGGGGGAAAACTAGCACTTTTTTCTCAAAACTGGCAAACAATCACCCAAGACAAATGGCTTCTGAATATTGTGTCTCAAGGTTACAGGTTCCACTTTCATACTTTTACCAAGGCTAAAAGGAATGCCAGACCTGCCACAAAATCAATGGGCAGAGGCACAAAAACAAATATCAGCCCTCATGAACATGAGAGCTATTCAAAAAGTACCACAACAGGAACAAGGACAAGGATTTTACTCAAGACTCTTCCTGGTCCCCAGAAAGGACAAGGCCTGGAGACCCATACTAGACCTTTCAACTGTAAATACTTATCTGGATATTCCAAAATTCAAAATGTTGACATTACAGCAGCTTCTACCCATGCTGGGCAAGAAGGCTTGGCTTGTTACTCTGGACCTCGAAGAGGCATACCTGCATGTCCCTATCAGACAAAATTGCAGAAGATACAGATTCAAAGCTGGTACAATGCAGTACCAATTCTCTGCACTGCCCTTTGGCTTATCTACTGCGCCCAGGGTCTTCACAAAGTGCCTGGCACCAGTAATTGCATTTTGCAGACAAAAAGGAATTCAAATATATCCATACCTGGACGACTGCCTCATTCAAGCAGAGACAAAGGACATTCTTCTACAGCATGTGGCGTTTGTAAAAAGGTTGCTAATTTCTCTAGGGTACACAGTAAACAAAAAGAAGTCAAAACTAGTGCCCTTGCAACAGATTATATTCCTGGGTGCCATCTTAAATACAATGGCCCAGATGGCGTACCCCACGCCAGACAAACAAGTTCAACTAACTCATTATTTTCAACTACTGGCAAAAAAGTCCCAACTCCCTGCAAGAAAAATTCTGCAGGCCCTGGGATTCATGGCATCCTGCATACTACTAATACCATATGCCAGACTGCATATGAGGAAATTACAGTGGTACCTAAAAAGTGTTTGGACTCAACACTCAGTTTAGAAGCAGTAATACCAATGATTCCCTGCCTACAACAGGAGTTTCGATGGTGGGCACAGGCATGTCACCTAAACAAGGGTCCGCCTTTTACCCTACCCACAGCCAGGCAGACTCTAACAACAGATGCTTTGGATTATGCCTGGGAAGCACACATGGCAGGAAAATGCATTCAGGGCAAGTGGACCACAGACCAGATGCATCTTCACATAAATCAAAAAGAGATGTTGGCTGTTCAATGCCCTAACAGCTTTCAAGGACCTTCTGCATCCAGGACAATTATTATTAAAGACAGACAACACCACAGTAATGTGGTACATAAGCAAGCAAGGGGGCACTCATTCTCATCCCCTATGCAGGCAAGCAATGACCATGTGGAACACAGCTCTAACGTATCAAGTTCACCTGCAAGCACAATTCCTACCAGGAAAGAAAAATACTCTGGCAGACGATCTAAGCAGAAATATCATGGACCCTCACTAATGGAAATTGAATCCACAAATCTTCAGCATGGTAACGCAAAAATGGGGATGCCCAGACATAGATCTTTTTGCCTTCCCACTGAATTGCCATCTACAAAAAATTCTGCCCAAGACTTATCACAAGCAAGCATGGTAAGTGGATGCTCTGTTGATCAGCTGGAAAAACCTAAAAGTTTATGCCTTCCCACCACTGCCTCTCCTTTCAAAGGTACTCCTAAAAGCCAGAAAAGAAAAACCACAGATGATCCTGATTGCTCCAGACTGGCCACGCCAGCACTGGTACCCTATCTTAAGGAACTTAGCTCAAGGCCCACCATGGATTTTGCATCAAATTCCGCACCTTCTGGCTTAACAAAACAATCCGATCCTGCACGGTCAGCTCAAAACCCTAAACCTGGCTGCATGGTGGATTCATTAGTCAAACAGGCAACACCTCTCTCTAAAGTTGTCATGAATGTCATTTTGAAGGCCAGGAGGCCTAGCACCAGGAAAGCTTACTCAGAAAAATGATAGAGATTCTGCGCCTGGAACCAGGCTCAAAACCTTGACCCTCTTGTTCCAAATATTCCTCAGATTTTACAATACTTAACTGAGATGCTGGACAGAGGCCTATCCTTCTCATCAATTAAGATCCACGCCTCTGCCATTTCAGCACATTACAACACGGATCCTCCTTTATTCTCTCATCCCTTGCTAAAACAGTACCTCAGAGGAGCTAAAAACATAAGACCGCCCTGGAGAGCACAAACACCAACTTGGGACCTCAATTTCATTTTGGAAAAACTAACCCTGCCACCTTTTGAGCCAGCCAATACAGCCGATCTAAAATTTTTATCATGGAAAACAGCTCTGCTCTTAGCAGTAACTTCAGCACGAAGAGTCTCAGAGCTACAGACATTAATAGCAGTGGAACATTTTATAATTTTTCATCAGGACAGGGTTTCTTTAAGGACAAACCCTACCTTTCTGCCAAAGGTGGTAGCTAGTGTGGCTCTTAACCAAACCATCCATTTGCCAATTTTTTATCCAAACCCCCAGAATAAAGGGGAGAAACTTCTGCATTCTTTGGACATACACAGGCAGCGACGCTTCTACTTGGACAAAACAAAAGCTTTTAGGAAAACTGAGCAACTGTTTGTAGTATATGCTGCAGCTGCAGGATCACAGGGCAAGGCTATCTCAAAGCAGACTATATCCAAATGGATAGGACACTGTATATGTTACTGCTACACACAGCATGGAAAATCAGTCCCAAATAACATTAGGCCGCATTCCACCAGGGCCACAGCCACTTCAACAGCCTTTCTCAGAGGAGTACCTACCAAGGAAATTTTGGAGGCTGCAACTTGGAGTTCAGTGCACACCTTTACCAAGCATTACCACCTGCCTCTTTACTCTACTCTAAATCCAGAGCAGGATTTGCCACTGCAGTTCTGCAGGGCCTCATAGCCAAAATCCTAACTCTTCATAGACCAGCCACCCAACCTTAGCTTTGGGATTCTACCCAAGTGTAATGACTGCAGCAGTGTAACACGATGAACATAGTACAGTTTTGTACCTACCGTAAATGTAGATGTTCGAGTGTTCACACTGCTGCAGTCCAGGTTGCCATCCCTCCATCCCCTCTGAACTAGCTGGACTTATCTATACCTTTCTATCCTGTACAACCTTTGTGGTGTATTTGCTTGTAAATGAAGGTATTGTTGTTATTTTTATATGTATATATTTTTTTATTAGCAATATGTATTGCCTACCTACTTGGGGGCACCTGACCTATGGGGCAAGAAAAAAAGAAAATTGCATTGAATGCATCTTATATACCCCCGGCGCACTGACGTCCGGGAAGAAGCTACAGCAACCGACGCCGGACCAAGACTTTGGAACTCTGGCCTACTGCGGGACCGCCTGATGGCAGGATAACGCAAGTGTAATGACTGCAGCAGTGTGAATATTAACATCTACATTTATGGTAGGTACAAAACTGTACTTTCTTGGTTAATGACTTTCATCATCAATAAAGGCTTGTTCTACCAGTGCTGTTGCTTCTTCTGGTGCCTTCTTCAAGGGACGTAGATACCAGTTCCATCCTTGAAGATGTTACTTGGTCTTTTGTTCATACCTTCAATTAACACTACAAGTTGGTTATTTCCATAGCTAGAACTGGCTTTTCCAGGGCTATCTTGCATGGGTTTCTAAAGGGCTATTCAGTGCCTTCCTCCTCTCAGGTTTCCTCTTGAGCAGTTGCATTCTCCCCTTATGAAGGGAATACTGCAGCAGTGATATTGAAGGATATAGTACAGTTATGTAAAATCTTACCATACAGTTGTGTAAAATCGTACCATAACAGTAGATACCTTTCTCTTCACTGTTGCAGTATTTGCTCCCTCCCTCCCACCCCGTCTCCTCTGCCCTGTTCTTTTGCTTTCTTGGTCCAGGGTTCTTTTCTCTTTTTCCCTTCTGAATGCACATGTTCATCCTGGGGCTTTTCATTTCTGAAGTATGTGTGTCCATATGTCACTTTTATGCCCTATGCCTTGCGTGGGGAGCATATGTGTGATGTATGGCGCCTGTAAATAGTAAAGGCTCTGGTACACTGGTTGGTTGTTGGGCTATTCTTCACAGGAATACTGCAGCAATGAAAAGGACATCTGCTGTTATGGTAAGATTTTTACACAACTGTACTTTCATTGGCCTTTTTCTAGGGTACAGCTAAAGAAAAAATACCCAGTCAAGGAAAATGTTATTTTCTCTTGGATTATTAAGATAATTGGTTTAGTTATATGCAGTCCTGAGGTTCATGATGTCTCCAGAAAGCTGCAAATAAGTATACATAGAGTTTCAAATTAGGCCTAAGGATGGACTCTTGGATCTCCTTTTTTGTTTGTGCAGATCTGAAACATCTCTTGTCCAGGAGCAGAGCATTGATGACAGCTGCAGTCCTACAGGATATGTATGAATGTCCCTTCTACTTGGGTGCTGATGTATACATAAATAAATGTTGCAGTAGTCTTCCTATGGAGCAGTGATACATACATTGATTGCAGTACAACTGTGTGAGCATACTTTGTCATAAAATAAATGTTGAAGTCTACAGATCAGTGCAGCAGTAAAAGCTCCCACCTATCTTCCCATGAGTCTTCAGCCATTATCTCTGATGGTCTTCAGTGGGATTAGAAAGCAGACTTAGTCCCATCTCCTTGCAGTTTTACTATATAATAGTGTAAGAAATAGGGAATTTTGTTATCCCTTTATCATCCCTGATGCTATTTGTGATGTTTTCTTTAGTGTTAGAAAATATAAAACATTGTGAAAAGCACTTTAAATTAGTTTAGATGGAGTCTTTTTGAAGACAAAAGCTTCTTTAAAATTATGTTGCAAGTCCTTGAGGGGTTTACGGACTAAGGACTTTGGGTCAGAAAGTTGCCTATAGTGGCCTTTTCAGCAAAAAATGGTTTAAGATGTCACAGGTTGCTGCATTTTCTAGGGATGTATTTTATTAATGTATTGGGAAAAGGAGGAGTCTGCCACACCAATGACCATCCATCCACGGAGCTGTGGAAATTGGTCTGGAAGGATGACACCTGCTTTGGTTATTTCCGTTTAAATAAGGGATTTAAGGTTTCTGTTGCAGCTGTGATTCCTGTACTTGAAAATTACTAGAGAATGTGAGTATGCTGGTACAACTCTTTTTCTAGAATGATTAATTCATTGTACTTCAAAGTGTGCATGAATTGTGCCATTCAGCAGATGACCGTTTTTCCAGTGGCATTTCATGTTTGATAACTTTTAATTGAATGAAATGGGGATGCAGTTGAATAAAAATTAGGGCTTTGACTGTAGTGTTGCTGTCATCACTGCCTACAAAGCAACTAGGCATAGTTTTGTTTATTTTGGTTAATCTAGGAGAGGTGGTTGCATGAAACATAATGCAAAGTAGTATAATATTAGAATTTGTTAACTGCTAGTTGATTTATAGATTTTGTGTTTAATTTGTAGCCTCAGTTTAGATAATAGTGTGATCGTCACCTTCAGTTCTCTACCACCAGCTGAATAAGAAAAGTAATAAAAAATCAGACTGGTTATTTCCATTCCCCAGAACAGTTTTCGATCTCCCTGACTGGCATTAATACTTTTCAGTGTTAACATGGGTATTTGTTTCTCTGTTACTGTACCAGGTGTTGCTGTAGCAACCCTTATGCAACACCATGGAGACCCCTGTTAAACCTTGCTGTTTACCATTACAGTGCTGCTGGATTTGAGGAGGCACTAATAATGTAAAAGGATTTTTTAAAGCTCATTTGTATTGTATTAATATTGTTAACGTACCTACTGGTTTGACTGTAGTAATTGTAAACAACAGCTTTTTGGTTTACCTGTTTTTCGTTTTCACTTCTTATGAGCTGAAGGCGACTGTTTACAAAACAGCTTACCAAGGAAGTATTAAATTCTGTGTGCTCACTAGTTTACCATTGCAAAATGTATGCTGCCCCTCACACTTGTAATTGTTATCAGAAGCCATCAAAACTGTGAAAGCACAGGCCAAGGTTCAGATTTTATGTCTGATACTTAAATGTGGGTGTTTTCTTTGTCCATTGTACAGTCTGCTGTTTGACCATTATGCATAGTGCACGTGTTGTGAATTCACATCACTGAGCTCCATTTGTTCTGAGGGAATAATTTAGCAGATCTCTCAGCCAAGCATTGAAAAGGAGTTGCGATTTGCTACTTAGCCAATTTATTTGTTGTGGTTTAGCTTTAAGGTGAATTTACTTCTGAGTTTTGAGACCGTATTTTTGAGTTGCCAGGCTCTCATGTACATTGTATTGTTTTGTTTACTGTTGACAGTGACAGTTTCACTTCTCTTTCAGGAGGCCTAAGGTAGTATTCGTACTGCTTAGAATAAATTTGGTCAGGGCACAGGAGAACTTAACTTTTTCTTTTCTTTTTCTGTACATATACATATATATTTATATATATATATATATATATATATATATATGTGTGTGTGTACATACGTATGTGGGCATATATACACATATACGCACACACACACACACACATATATATATATATTATATATATATATATATATATATATATATATAAGTATTAAGTAAGGTCTGTTTACTTAATAAAGGATTTTCGACTGGAAACACACTGCCTGCCTTGCTTGGATTACTTTTGAATACTTAGTGATTCTGTACAATTATATATTTTTTTATTATTAATTTTTTTTTTTTTTTTAATATATATACTTAAGACGAGTTTAAGTTCGCTACTTCTACTACTTTTGCCTGATCTGATTAATATACAGTGATTAACTAGAGATATATGGACTAAAAATCTTCCACACAGAGAAGTTTCTTATACTGTTTTGTTTTCGAACCTACGACATTTGTTTAATGGGTTGTTCTGAGACTTCGGGGATGCTACGGAGATTACTTGCTTTTTTTATATATAATACACACACACACACACACACACACACACACATATACATATATATGTAGATGTCATGAGATATTTTGCATCCACCTGAGCTACCACCAAGTGATGGGATATTAAATTTATGTCTCATCTGAAAGATAGCATAGTCAGGAGTGCAGCACCACCATATGCTTGGTGGTAGATGTTTTATTCCCAAAAGTATGGGAACAATTAATCCACACACCTGCTTTGGGAGTAGAACCCACAGCCTTTTAATCTTCATGTACCAAAGGTAAGTGTGCCACTTGTTTGAGCCTTTGATATTGCCTGGTTTTGTCAGGAATGGAAGAACCCAGGCCCACTGCAGTTCCTTCTGTTATACAGGCATTTTGGGAAGGGATTGTCCAAATGTATAAACATTACCAGGTTTTGACAAAAATGGAAGAATCAGGCTTTTGCTGTTTTTGTTGTAAAATCATGTAAGGGTGCCTTTGAGAGTGCCTCACTAGAGTTGCACTAACAACAAAGATGAAGACAAATTTGTGTTATGCCAAAACCTGGTGCCAGCCCTAACATTGTTTTGGACACCACTAGAGGATCTAAGCAAGTACCTGCTATGACTTTATCATATTGTTGACAGATTTGCCAAAAAGATTTATGATTCTGAGCAGTCATAACTACGGCAAGGCAAGGCAGATGGATGCCCCAGTTTTAGGTACAAGGTGCGTTTTTGGCAGTTGCCTTTGGGGCATAAGTGCAGGCTTCAACTTTGGGTTTAGGGATAGCACCAGACTGGGAACTGCTTAGACAACCAGGTTACCTACCTACGACATTGGTTCTGCAATAGTGAGAATAAAAACAGTAAGTGAAGCAAGGTTTTCCAACTTATCAAGGAGATATTATTAAACAGATGGAGAATATGTGCAAGAAGGGTCCAGATAACTGCCCTTAAATGAGTCCTCAGTTTTCTACAGATAATCCTCGGTGCAATTAAATCCAAACTAAAATATTTGGCTGTAATATTGACACTTGCGTCAGGATGGCAGGCTCGGGCAAGTTTGGCAGATGGAATGAATACCAAGGGGCTGCCACAGAAAATGTCCTTCGTCAAGAATTTACTTTTTAGGCCTCCATATTAGGAAGTGTTCAAAAAAACTAGAAGAGAAAATCAGCACAATTCAGACAGTTTGAATACACATTCTCTCTCTCTCTCTTTCTCTGTCACATACTGAGTTAAAGTTGAAATTTTGAATCCAGGCAGTGGCCATTTTACCTCGTATCCTTCAGTGGCCAGCAATTTAAACAGAAAAAAGTGTTCGAGGAGAACCAGTGAAGTGACAGAGACTTAGGCAGTCTGATAAAGGCAGGTGCAGTGGTCCTCTGCTCAGTGAAGATGGTGACTCCCTCTTACTGCCAAGAAAAGATGGGCGTTGGAATAGATCCTTCAAAGACCCAAAAAATCAAATTCCTGTTGATAACGAAGTTGAAGATGTTCGTGTTTCACTGTTGCAGTCATTACATTTGGGTAAACTGCTGGCAGGTTGCCCTCAGTCGGCCTGATTAACAAAGTCTTGGGTCCTGCTTCGGTTGCTGTCCCTTCTTCCATGACATCAGGTTGTCAGGGGTATAAAACACGCAGCCAACGCCATTACATCAGTTTTTCTTGCCCCAGATGTCAGGTGCCCCCCAAATGGGGAGCAAAATATAAAAAAAAAAAAAATAGCAAAACATATACCTCCAAACAAAAGCAAATACACCAAAAAGGCTTTTAAAGATGGGAACAGAAATGAGAGGTATAGTTAGAGAAAAAAACTGGGCTGGAGGGAGGGTAACCAGGACTGCAGCAGTGAATACACTCTAAACATCTACATTTGTGGTAAGTGTACACAACTGTACTATGTTCTTCGTGTTTCACTGTTGCAGTCATTACATTTGGGTAGAATCCCAAAGCTATGGTTGGAAGGACGGATTTATACAGCATTAGGAGCAGCTATAAGGCCCTGCAGGACAGCAGTGGCAAAACCTGCTCTGGATTTAGAGAAGAGAGGTAAATGGTAATGTTTGGTGAACGTATGAACTGAGTTCCAGGTAGCAGCTTCTAAAATGTCTCTGTTAGGAACCCCTCTGAGAAAGGCTGCAGAAGTAGATGCAGCCCTGGTGGAATGAGATCTGATCCCCATGGTGCATATAGCAGAAACGAATACAATGGCTTATCCATTTGGAAATAGTTTGCTTTGAAATAGCCTTTCCCTCTGTCCCTGCAGCAAATGCCACCAGTAATTGTTCAGATTTTCTTAGAGATTTTGTCCTGCTTAAGTAGAATCTTAGATGTTCTTCGTCTTCCCTTGCTGCAGTCCTGACAATTGGGTATAGTCCGCGTCCCAGTCGGCCCGAATACCAGAGTATAAGGCTGACGTCGGTCATGGCGCCTTAGACTGACGTCAGTACGCCAGGGTACTAATGCGCATGACCGACGTCATTTCCTCAGTCTTTTTTGCCGCATGGTCCGATGCAGAAGCAATTTTGCGAGTGCAGGTTGGCGTTCTGAGATTTTCCGAAACCGGAGTTTCAGACCGAATACAGAGTTGGCTAAGTAACCCGTTGAACATTTTGGTTTTTCTTGCCTCAGTATTTAACCGATGTCAGAAAAGTGAATAACTGTATTTCTTGTGGGAAGCAGATACCGCATAGGGATTATCATACATTGTGTATACCTTGTTTAGGGCCTGAGCACGACGTTGTTGGTTGCCGCTCTTGTGCTAGATTTAACAAGCGCACTATTAAGAGGAGGCTTGATTGTGCTAGGTTAGTGTTTGGGAAGCGTTGCAATTATACTATGCCGCCGGATGCTCCGGCGCCTGCTTCATCTAAGAAGCGCAAGGACAAAACAGTGAAGTCTAGGGTGAGGAACCGCAGTCCCGGACGCCGGTCCTTTAGAAGGCTCAGGGGAGCCAGAGGTTTTGCCAGGAGTCTCTATGGAGTCTCAGGCAGATACTTTACTGTTACAGGATGTGCCCTCTCAGGAGGTAGGCCAGGCTGAGGGGCTTCTCAGGTAACTGTTCTTCCCTCTCTTCCCAAGGTAGTTAGGGCCTCTCCTTCTGTTGCCAAAGCTTCTTTTAGAGGAAGGCCAAGTTCAGCTTCTGTAGGGGCTTCTCCTAGCATTTCGGGCTCTGTGCCTAAGAAACATATGCTTAAAATGGCAGAAGATTTGATTACTCTGATTAGAGGTTCTATGCCCCCACCTGATAAGAGGCCTAGGGTGGAACAGGAGTTTGATAGTTTTGAACAGTGTTCACAGGCTTCAGAGTCTTCTGTGGAAGACTTGCAAGAGTTTCCTGCTTATTCTGATTCTGATGTGGATGATTCCACTCCTTCAGCTTCTCCTCCTGAGGATTTTTCATTTTCAGAGACTCTTCACTCCATGAGGGAGCACTTTAAATGGGAAGGCCAAGATTACTCTGACTCCAGAAAAGGCTTAGGGAATTCTTGTTTTGCCCCAGCATAGGCCCTTAGCTATTCCTCCTGTGTTGAATGTGGTGGAGGATGTTTTGCAGAGGCTTCTCTGAACCCTGATTCCTTGCCTCCTGCTCCTGTTAAGCCTGATAGGTATTATAGGGTGCCCGAAGCTCATAAGTATTTGTTTAAGAGTCCCAGGGCGGACCCAGAAACTGTTTCTCAGGGGCCTAAAGGTGTTAAAGCTTCTGTGGTTAAAAATCCTGTACCCTCTGATAAAGAGGCAAGGGCTTTGGATAGGTGGGGTAAGAAAGTATATACTTCTTCCACTCTAGCCATGAGGGCGTTGAATTGTCAATTTCATATGCTGAAATATCAGAATTATCTCCTTTCACAATTGAAATCTAAGGTGGATGCTTTGGCGGAAGGTATTGAGTGTAAAGAATTGCTGGATTTGGTTCATGTGTCTGAACAGGTGGGTAAGCATTCTTTGCAGTGTGGTTTTGATGCTGTTCAGGCCTCCTCGAGGGTGGCTGCTACTAGTTCTGTTCTTCGCAGACATGCATGGTTGAAGGATCAGAATTTAGCTGAGCATGTTAAGACCAGGATTTTGGATGCTCCTTTACAGTCTGATGTGTGGTTTGGACCGCCTGTGGAAGCAGTTTTAAAGAAAATGGAGGACAAAGCTAAGTCTATGCAGACTGTTAAAGATTTTTTGCAGGTGCAGCCTCCAAGTTTAGTAGAAATTGGCCTGCTAAGGGGTGGACATATCCTGCTTATGGTTCCCAGTCTAGGGGTAGGTCTAGACGTGGTAGGGGCAGGGCTCAAGGTTCGTTTAGGCCTAGATCAGACAGTTCACCTGCTCAGACTTCTGGTGAGGGCAGGGGTCAGTCCTTTCGTAAGCAGAACCAATGACCTGCCTTTTCAGCTGCCAGTGGACTCTCGTCTGGCAGCTCCTTTGGGAGGAAGATTGTCTCTTTTCAAAGAAAATTGGGATTTAATCACTCAAGACAGATGGGTGCTGGATATCATTCATCACGGGTACAGATTTTATTTCCACACAATGAACCTTGCCAAAGGCATGCCAGATGTTCCTCCTCCACAAAGAAAAGAGGCTCACAAGCAAGTTTCTCAGTTACTCCAGATAGGGGCTATTCAGCCAGTCCCTGTGTCAGAAAGGGGCTTGGATTTTATTCTCGCCTGTTCCTAGTACCAAAGAAGGGGAACACGTGGAGACCAATTTTGGATTTATCTATCCTCAACACTTATCTGGACATTCCCAAGTTCAAGATGTTGACGTTACAGCAACTGTTACCTCTGCTGGGCAAGGATCACTGGATGGTAACTTTGGATCTCAAGGAAGCTTACCTTCATGTGCCCATAAGGCTAAGTTGCAGAAAGTATCTGCGGTTTCGAACTGGAGATTTTCATTATCAGTTCTCTGCATTGCCCTTTGGCTTATCTACTGCCCAGAGTATTCACAAAGGTTCTGGCTCCAGTGATAGCTTACTTCAGGCTTCAAGGCATTCAAATTTATCCTTACTTGGACGACTGCCTGATTCTGGCTCAAGAAAAGGAACACCTTCTACAGCATCTGGAATATGTCATAGCAGTGCTAAGATGCCTAGGGTATTCTGTGAACGAAATAAAGTCCAGTCTAGTACCCTCTCAAGACATGTGCTTTCTGGGTGTGAGACTGAATACAGCAGCCCAGATGGCCTTTTAACCCCGGACAAACAAAAGAGTCTGTCACTTTACTTCCATCAACTATCTCATCAGTCCGTGCTGACTGCAAGGACAGTCCTTCAAGCATTAGGGTTCATGGCATCTTGTATTCTGGTGCTTCCCAATGCCAAACTGCATATGAGGAAGCTGCAATGGTATCTCAAAAATGTATGGACACAGCACTGCCAAGATTTGGACACTGTCATTCAAATAATACCTTGCCTTCAAAAGGAATTCTTGTGGTGGGCTCAGGAATGTCACCTAAACAAGGGACTCTCTGTGACCCGGCCAGAGGCGAGTCAGATTTTAACGACAGATGCCTCGGACACTGCTTGGGAGCTCATCTAAATGGAAAGTGGATACAAGACAAGTGGCCTGCCAGACTACAGCATCTACATATCAACATGAAGGAGATGTTAGCAGTCCAGTTTGCATTGATGGCGTTCAAGGAGTTACTTCTTCCAGGGCAGGTGTTGATTCTGACAGACAACACAACTGTCATGTGGTACATCAACAAGCAAGGGGAACACATTCTTATCCTCTATGCAGGCAAGCAATGATTTTATGGGAGACTGCGTTAAGCCTGCAACTGACTCTTCAGGCAAGGTTTCTGCCAGGAGCACAGAACTCCCTAGCAGATGTATTAAGCAGACAAATCATGGATCCCCACGAGTGGAAACTGGATCTTCATGTATTTCAGAAATTGACAGTGTCATGGGGAACTCCAGACATAGATCTGTTCGCTTCTCCACTAAACCACCAGCTGCCAAAGTATTGCACAAAGGGGTTTCATCACACAGCTTGGAAAGTGGATGCTCTGTCTTTCAGTTGGAAAAACCTTCATGTCTATGCCTTTCCACCTCTACCTCTTCTTCCAAAGGTATTACTAAAGGTCAGACAGGACAGGCCAAGGATGATTTTGATAGCTCCAGATTGGCCTCGGCAACACTGGTACCCACTTCTAAGGAGTCTTGTAAAGAAGCCTCCATGGCCTTTACCTCTGATTCCTCATCTGTTATCTCAGAAGGACGGTCATCTGCTCAATGTCAAGCTTCAATCTCTTCATCTCACAGCTTGGCATATTCTGTGTTGAAGCATGGTAGGTCTCAGCTTCCTCAACAAGTTTTAAATGTGATTATGGAAGCTAGAAGGCCTAGTACTAGGAGAGTGTACGCAGAAAAATGGAAGAGATTTTTATTTTGGAGTACAGCAAAGAATTTGGAGATTTCAGAGCCTAATTTGAGTGTGGCTCTTCAATATCTTACTGAATTATTGGACAAAGGTTTGTCTTTCTCTTCCATAAAGATTCATGCTGCAGCAATTTCAGCTCACTATGATTGTGACCCACCTTTGTTTTCGCATCCTTTGTTCAAGCAGTTTCTTAGAGGGCAAAGAATATAAGACCCCACGAGAGCTCCTACTCCTGCTTGGGATCTCAATTTTGTGTTGGAAAAACTTACTCTACAACCTTTTGAGCCTGCAGCTACTGCTGAATTGAAATATTTGTCATGGAAGACTGCTTTTCTGTTGGCTATTACTTCTGCAAGAAGGGTGTCTGAGTTGCAGGCCCTTATGGCAGTAGAGCCCTTTTGATTTTCCATAAGGACAGGGTATCATTACGTACTAATCCTTCCTTTATGCCTAAGGTGGTTTCTAGTGTGGCTTTAAACCAAACTATTCATTTGCCTACGTTTTTGCAGATCCTCAAAATAAAGGGAAAAGATTTTGCACACTTTAGATGTACACAGGCAATTGCGTTATTATTTGAGCAGGACTAAAGATTTTAGGCAGTCTCAGCAGTTACTTGTTTCTTTTGCTTTAAGTTCACAGGGCAAGCCTGTGTCAAAACAAACTATTTCTAGGTGGATTGGCTTTTGCATTGCATTTTGTTATTCCCATCATGGCAAAGAGGTTCCAGCTGGGATTAGGCCTCATTCCACTAGGGCTACTGCCACTTCAACAGCATTTCTAAGTTGGGTGGCAACTAAGGATATTCTGGAAGCAGCTACTTGGAGTTCAGTGCATACTTTCTCTAGGCATTATCACCTGCCTATATACTCTAAGACTAGAGCTGGTTTTGCCACAGCTGTTTTACAAGGCATGTTGTCAGCTCCTGCTACTTTATAATTTGCCAGCCTCCCTTACCTCTGCTTTGGGATTCTACCCAATTGTCAGGACTGCAGCAAGGGAAGACGAAGAACATAGTACAGTTTTGTACCTACCATAAATGTAGATGTTCGAGGATTCCCTTGCTGCAGTCCAATTTACCTCCCTCCTTCCCTCTGTGTTTCAGGGTGGTTGTGTAGGTGAGTTTACATGCTTATATTTTTGTATATATTACTGTATATATTGTACATGTTTTTTGGTGCAGGTTGTTTTTGGGACTTGTCTTTTTGGGTCTTCTGACATCTGGGGCAAGAAAAGACTGAGGAAATGACGTCGGTCATGCGCATTAGTACCCTGACGTACTGACGTCAGTCTAAGGCGCCATGACCGACGTCAGCCTTATACTCTGGTATTCGGGCCGACTGGGACGCGGACTATACCCAATTGTCAGGACTGCAGCAAGGGAATCCTCGAACATCTACATTTATGGTAGGTACAAAACTGTACTTTGTATGTGTACATCCAATGAATGCAGAATCCGCTCACCGTTGCTCTGTGCATTTGGGAAGAAAGTTGGCAGATGAATGGTCTGATTTAAGGGCTACACTAGATACCACTTTAGGCATAAAGGATGGATTGGTCCTGAGAGCCACCCTGTCTGGGTAAAAAATAATAAAAGACTCCACTGCCATAAGAGCCTGTAGTTCTGAAATCCTTCTAGCTGAAGTGACTGCTAAAAAAAAAAAAAAGCAGTCTTCCAAGAGAGAAATTTTAGGTCTGCAGTAGCAGCTGGCTCAAAAAGAGGTAGAGTGAGTTTTTCCAAAACAAAATTTAAGTCCCATGCAGTAGTTTGTGCTTTCCTGGGAGGTCTTAAATTTTTGGCCCCTCTCAGGTACTGCTTTAGCAGAAGATGAGAAAAGAGGAGAGGCTCTTTGTTGTTATGAGCTGAAATGGCAGAGGCATGGATTTTTATGGAAGAAAAAGATAGGCCCTTGTGAAGCATCTCAATTAAGTATTGCAGAATCTGAGGAATGTTGGGCATTGCTGTGCTTATTCCTTGTGCTTGGTTCCAGGCACAGAATATTTTCCACTTGTCAGCATAAGATTTTCTAGTACTAGGCCCTCTAGCTTCCAAAATGACATCCATCACAGGTTTGCTGAGAGATGTAACTGATGAAATGAGTTAATTAGCCATTCTGCAAGATTCAGAGTTTGAAGCAGTGTGTGTAGAATTTGATAGTTCTGCTGAAGACAGTAGGTGAGGTGTCTGATGCAGGTACCACGGAGGAAGGTGCGACATATTGCGCAGGAGTGGGGACCAGTGTTGGCGAGGCCAGTCTGGAGCAATCAGAATCATTTTTGGCTTTTCCTGTCTGACTTTTAGTAAGACATTGGAGAGCAGAGGCAGAGGGGGAAAGGCATAGACTGATAGGTTTTTCCAGCTGAAGGGCATCCACTTTTCAAGCTTTTTTGTGATGAATTCTTGTGCAGAATTTGTCCAGCTGACAGTTTTGGGGTGAGGCAAAAAGATCTATGTCCAGGCTCCCCCATTTGCGTGACAGCATGCTGAAGATTTGCAGATCCAGCTTCCATTCGTGTGGGTCCATAAGATTTCTGCTTAGTTCGTCTGCCAGAGTATTTTGCTTTCCTGGCAGGAATTGAGCTTGTAGATGTATTTGATAAGTCAAGGCCGTGTTCCACAATGCCATGGCTAGTCTGCAAAGGGGGTAGGAATGGGTACACCCCTGCTTGTTTATGTACCACATGACTGTGGTGTTGTCTGTCTTTATCAGTAGTTGTTCTGGAAGAAGGTGGTCCTTGAAAGCTGTCAGAGCATTCTGTACAGCTAGCATCGCTTTCTGATTGATATGTAGGTGCATTTGATTTGGGCTCCATTGGCCCTGAATGCATCTCCCTGCCAGATGAGCCCCCCCAAGCATAATATGATGAGTCTGTAGTTGGGGTTTGGACGGCAGGGGGTTGAATGAATGACAGTCCCTTGTTTTGGTGGCAGGCCTCTGCCCACCATAGGAACTCTAGCTGCAGGCAAGGAATGATAGGAATCATTGTTTCCAGGTGATGACAATGTTGACTCCATAAGCTTTTTAGGTGCCATTGAAGTTTCCTCATATGCAGTCTTGCATATGGAATTAGAAGAATGCAGAAGGCCATGAACCCCAAGGCCTGCAGAATTTGTCTTGCAGATAGCTGGGTTTTTGTGGCCACCTGTTTGAAGTAAGTCATCAATTGAATTTGTTTTTCTGGCATAATGGAAGTCAAATGGGCAGTTGTATTCAAGCTTGCACCCAGGAATGTAATTATTTGAGAGGGTACCAGTTGTGATTTCTTTTTGTTTATGGTGTACCCTAGACAAGTTACAAGTCTTTTTACAAACTCCACGTCTTTAAAGAATGTTCCTGTTTCCTGCCTGAATTAGACAGTCGTCCAGGTATGGATACATATGAATATTTCTTTGCCTGCAAAATGCAATTACTGGTGCCAGGCACTTTGTGAAGACGCTGGCCGCAGTAGATAAGCTAAAGGGCAGTGCAGAGAACTGGTATTGCAAATAGCCTGCTTTGAAGCGGAGGTATCTTCTGCAAGATTCCCTGATTGGGATATGCAGGTAAGCCTCTTTTAAGTCTAGAGTTACCAACCAGGCATCCTTGCCTAGCATAGGTAGTAACTGTTGGATAGTCAGCATCTTGAATTTTGGAATGTCCAGAAATGTATTTAGAATGGATAAGTCCAGAATTGGACGCCATGATTTGTCTTTTCTGGGTACCAGGAAAAGTCTTGAAAAAAAACCTTGTCCCTTTTTGGGTACTGGTTGAATAGCCCCCATATTCGTGAGGGACATAACTTGTTTCTGGGCCTCTGCCCACTGATTTGGAGGCAGACCTGGCCATCTGTTTGGGATTGGCAACATGTGGAAATTAAATCTGTATCCCTGGCATACTATATTTAAAACAGGTAAACCACAAAACGACACACCAGTAAACAAGCGAAATGACACTATGAGAGCCGACAACTTAAAATAACAAAAAGTATTTAAAGTTAGCGCTTTCAGCGAAGATAATACTCCGCCTTCTTCAGACAAACAAGAGTAATAAATCCCAAAAACATTTATAAATGTTTAGTAGCAATCAAATAACCAATCAAATTAATGTGCATTTGAGCTACAGTTTTCCATGGCAACCTTAAAGAAATGTGTTAATTAAATAACACAAAAACTACCAGTCTGATTAAAACCTGTGACAATACACTCCTACTAAGACAACCACTAGACATACAAACTAATAAAAATTTATATGAGTCACTACTAAATTGATTGAATTAATTAAATATGTCAAGAGGGAAATAGTAAAGAATGTTACAATTCGAATAAAATATATAAAAATCATTGAGTAATGCATCATGTAAAAAACTGAATTCACAGATTAGCATGAAAAGCTTCAACATATCAAATATATTACATTAATAAAAAATTACTACTATGATGTTACTAATTACCATAAATATGAATCAAATCTAATAGATGCTTATCATCTGTTTGTACAGAGGCACCTCGAAACGCATTTAATAATTAAACTAAAGTTGATGTCAATAAAAATGAATAAATATAAATATAATAAATGCTCGTCATCTTTGTAAAGAAAGCCACCTCAACACACATTTGATAGATAAACTAAATCCTACAACTCTATATTCCACACAGTCAGGAATCAACATTTTCTGTTTAAGTAAACCCATGACATGCTGTTGATATTTAAGCATATGAAATTGACAGTTTAAAGCCCTGATTGCCAAGTTTGCAGACGTGTAAAACCTTCTTACCCCATCTATCCAAAGCCCTGGAATCTCTATCAGAAGGGGTAGGATTTTCAGCAGTAGAAGCCTTAACGCCCTTGGGACCCTGAGAAATGGTTTCAGGGTCAGTAGTAGGGGTTTTAAAAAGGAATTTGTGGGGGTCAGGAACCCTGTAATATCTGTCTGGCTTACTAGAAGCCGGAGGCAGGGAATCAGGAGTCCTACTGGACTCTGAGAAAACATCATCAACAATGTCTAGAACAGGAGGTATAGCCAAAGGCCTATGTTGAGGAAGAAGGAAATCCCCAAGTCTCTTTTTAGATTCTGAGAAATCCTGACTCTCCCAGTTCAAGTGTTCCCTTAAGGTATGCAGAGTTTCTCCAAAAGAAAAATCCTCCGGAGGGGAAGCAGAAGGGATGGAATCTTCTGCATCAGAGTCCTCATAAGTGGGAATAGATCATTCCTGATCAGAAGAGGAATCAGAAGAAACAGAAACCTGATCTGAAGATTCATAGTCAGTGCCTTGCCTAGGCCTCTTAGCAGGAGGGGGATGGGTACCCCTGATCAAGGTAATTAAATCCTCAGCCATTTTGATCATTTGTTTTTTAGGCATTGGGGCCTGTACACGTGGCCCAAGCATCGTTTTTTTAGACACAGAAGTAGTTTTTGGCCTTAGTTTTGAAGATGGCATCGGTTTAATATACAAATCTTTAGGCCTGAAAACACCCTCAGAAGCCGGTGCCTGCTCAGCGGCTCCGGACCCATCTAAGGTAGAGACATCCGCGGGTTCAATACTTAAAGTATCTTGCGGCATACCGGACTCCGAATGGGTCTCAGTAGAGGCCTGCGAATAAAAAGTAGCGGGTGTCAGGGGCTGCGAAAGCACCTCACTGAGTACCGGCGAACCGGCAGCTGGCTTAGGAGAAGCTTTGTTGTCGGTTTTGGACCGCGACGGTTTGTCTTTCTTTGCGTTTTTTAGGTATTCCGATAGTCAGATTGCTAACACTTCACATTTCTGGATAGTTAAATCTCGAGCCAAAATATTTAGAAGCAAAAATATACCGATGTTTAATAGTGCATTGATTAAATTTAGCACAAAACCTACAGCAAGGCACATTGTGGTCAGGGCCAAGGCAAGGAATACAGTACAAATGAAAATCCTTGTGAGGTATTTGCTTCCCACAAGTAATACATTTCTTAACTTTTACTGACATTGGTAAGGAGCAAAGGTTTCCCCAACGGGGTACTTAGCTTTTAGTTGAAGACTTCGGTTCTGAAACTCGAAAACAAAAATTTCAGGAGTCTGCCAACCGGCACATGCGAACTGCTTCTGCTTCGGGCACCGTGCGGCAAGAAAGACTGATGTAAGATTACCCAAATGTAATGACTGCAACAATGAATACACTCTTAACATCTACATTTATGGTAAGTGTACACAGCTGTACTTTTCTACTGCAAAAAATCCTACCCCTTCTGTTAGAGATTCCAGAGCGGTGGGTAGATGGGGTAAAAAGGTTTATACTTCTTCAACCTTAGCAATCAGGGCTTTAAACTGTCAATTTCAAATGCTAAAATAACAGCATATCATGGGACTGGTTAAACAGAAAATGATTTTGATTTCTGACTGTGTGGAGAATAAAGATTTGCAGGATTTATTGCATTCAGCTAAAAAAGTTGGCAAACATGCTTTGCAATGTGGTTTTGATTCTTTAGAGGTCTCTTGTAGGTCCGCTGTTACTGGGTCTGTACTTGGAAGACATGCTTGGCTTAAGAAGCAATCTCTGCCTGATCATGTTAAAGCAAAACTTTTGGATGCTGCTGTACAGCAGGACTGCCTATTTGGCAATAAGGCTGAAGAAGTTCTAAAAAATAAATAAAGCTAAATCTATGCAAACTGTGAAAGATTTCTTACAAGTACAACCTCCTAGATTTAGTAGGCATTGGCCTACCAAGAACTGGTCCTTTCCAGTTCCCTCCAGAGCCACTACGGCCAAACCCAGACATTCCAAAAGCACCAGGTTTCAGTCCCAAGGGACTTTCAGAACTAAGCAACAGGGTGCTTCCACTTCCAAATCTGGAAACAACAAGGCACCACCTTATGGTAAACAGTTTCAATGACTTCCCTTTGAAATTACCAAGCACTTATCTTTTAGCCGCCCCTTTGGGGGGAAAACTGTCTCTTCATTCAAGAAACTGGCAACTTATAACCTGGGACAAATGGATGTTAAATATAATGTCCCAGGGATATAGATTTCATTTCCACACGCTGCCAACTCCAAAAGGGTGGACAGACCTGTCCCCAAGGCAGTGGGCAGAGGCTCAGAAACAAGTACTTTCCTTCCTAAACATGGGGGCTATTCAGCTAGTAGCAGAAGAGGAAAATGGACAAGGTTTCTATTCCAGTCTTTTCCTGGTACCCAGAAAAGACAAATCATGGCATCCGATTCTGGACCGGTCTACTCTAAACACCTTCCAGGACATTCCAGAATTCAAGATGCTGACTCTTCACCAGTTACTTCCTATGCTAGGCAAGGATGCCTGGTTGGCAACCCTCAACTTAAGAGGCTTACCTGCATATCCCAATCAGGGAATCTTGCAGAAGATTCCTACTCTTCAAAGCAGGCTGCATGCATCATCAGTTCTCTGCACTGCCCTTTGGTTTGTCTACTGTGCCCAGGGTATTTACAAAGTGTCTGGCTCCAGTAATTCCATTTTGCAGGCAAAGAAGTATTCAAATATATCCATATTGGGACGATTGTCTAATTCAGGCAGAAAACCAGGCCAGTCTTCTAAAACATCTGGCGTTTGTAAAAACAGTTCTAACCTGTCTAGGGTACACCATAAACAAAAAGAAATCTCAACTGGTACCCTCTCAAAAAATTACATTCCTGGGTGCAAGCTTGAATGCAACTGCCCAGATGGCTTTCCTTGCACCAGAAAAGCAAATTCATTTGGTGACTTCAAACAGGTGGCTACAAAAACCCTGCTATCTGCAAGGCAAATACTGCAAGCCTTTGGGTTCATGGCCTCCTGCTTTCTTCTAATTCCATATGCAAGACTGCATATGAGGAAATTTCATTGGTACATAAAAGGTTTATAGAGTCAACATTGTCACAGCCTGGAAACAATGATTACCATCATACCTTGCCTGTGCCTAGAATTCCTATGGTGGGCAGAGGCCTGCCACCAAAACAAGGGACTGCCATTCATACCACCCCCTGCCACCCAAACTCTAACTACAGATGCATCAGACTATGCATGGGGGGCTCATCTGGCAGGGAAGTACATTCAGGGTTAATGGAGCCCAAAACAAATGCACCTTCATATCAATCAAAAAGAAATACTAGCTGTACCGAATGCACTGACAGCCTTCAAGGACCACCTTTATCCAGGACAATTACTGATAAAGATGGACAACACCACGGTTATGTGGTACATAAACAAGCAGGGGGGTACACATTCCTACCCCCTCTGCAGACTAGCTATAGCATTGTGGAACACGGCCTTGAGCTACCAAGTACAACTACAAGCTCAATTCCTGCCAGGGAAACAGAATATTCTGGCAGATGAACTAAGCAGAAATCTCATGGACCCTCACGAATGGAAACTGGAACCATGGATTTTCAACATGTTGACACTCAAATGGGGGTGCCCAGACATGGATCTTTTTGCCTCACCCGAGAACTGCCAGTTTGACAAATTTTGCACACAAACTCATCACAAAACGGCCTGGAAAGTGGATGCTTTGTCCTTCAGCTGGAAAAACCTATCAGTCTATGCATTTTCCCCCTCTGCCTTTGCTGTCAAAAGTTCTACTAAAAGTCAAACAGGACAAACCAAAAATGATTTTGATTGCTCCGGACTGGCCTTGCCAACACTGGTACCCACTCATGCGCAGTGTGTCACGCATTTCTCCATGGCATCTGTCTTGGATACCTTCCTTACTGTCTCAGCAGGAGAACCAAATTCTGCACCCTCCGCTCCAAACACTGAATCTTGCAGCTTGGCTAATCATTTAAATTCCCCCTTAGCATCCCACAGCAAACCTGTGATGGATGTCATTTTGGAGGCGAGAAGACTTAGTACTAGAAAATCTTATGCCGACAAATGGAAAAGATTCTGTGCCGACAAATGGAAAAGATTCTGTGCCTGGAATCAATCTCAAGGGATGAGCACAGCAGTGCCCAATTTACCTCAGATTTTGCAATACTTAACTGAGATGCTTCACAAGGGCCTGTCTTTTTCTTTCATAAAAATCCATGCCTCGACCATTTCAGCTCATTACAACACAGACCCCCCCGCTTTTCTCATCCTCTTCTAAAGCAGCATCTCAGAGGAGCAAAAAACTTGAGACCACCCAGCAGAGCTCCAACCCCTGCCTGGGACCTTAACTTTTGTATTGGAGAAACTCACTCTACCTCCTTTCGAGCCAGCTGCAACAGCAGACTTAAAATTTCTTTCCTGGAAAACAGCCTTCCTTTTAGCAATCACTTCAGCTAGAAGGATATCAGATTTGCAGGCCCTTAAGGCAGTGGAGCCTTTCATCATCTTTCATGCGGACAGGGTGTCACTCAGGACCAATCCATCATTCATGCCCAAGGTGGTATCCAGTGTGGCTCTTAATCAGTCCATTCATTTGCCAAATTTATTTCCCAGTCCACAGAACAAGGGAGAGCGGATTCTGCATTCATTGGATGTTCTTCGTGTTTCACTGTTTCAGTCATTACATTTGGGTAATCTGCTGGCAGGTTGCCCTCAGTCGGCCTGATTAACAAAGTCTTGGGTCCTGCGTCGGTTGCTGTTCCTTCTTCCATGATGTCAGGTTGTCAGGGGTATAAAACATGCAGCCGACGCCATTACATCAGTCTTTCTTGCCGCATGGTGCCTGAAGCAGAACCAGTTTGCAAGTGCCAGTCTGCCGACTCCTGAAAATTTTTTTTTTCGAGTTTCAGAACCGAAGTCTTCAATTAAGAAGCTAAGTACCCCGTTGGGGAAACTTTTTTTTTTGTTCCTTACTGATGTCAGTAAAAGTTAATAATTGCATTATTTGTGGGAAGCAAATACCTCATAAGGATTTTCATTTGTACTGCATTCCTTGCCTAGGCCCTGACCACAATGTACCTTGCTGTCGGTTTTGTGCTAAATTTAATCAACGCACTATTAAACTTCGGTATATTTTTGCTTCTAAATATTTTGGATCACGCTTTAATTATCCAGAAATGTCGTCTGTTTGCAGTCTGACTAACGGAATACCTAAAAAATGCAAAGAAAAAGACAGAGCGTCGAGGTCCAAAACTGACAACGCTTCTCCTAAGCCAGTCGCCAGTACTCAGTGAGGTGCTTTCACAGCCCCTGATACCCGCTACGTCTGATTCGCAGGCCTCTACTGAGACCCATTCAGAGTCCAGTATGCCGCAAGTTGCTTCAATTATGGAACCCGTGGATGTCTCTACCTTTGATGGGTCCAGAGCCGCTGTGCAGGCACCGGCATCTGAGGGTGTTTTCAGGCCTACAGATTTGTATGTTAGACCGATGCCATCTTCAAAACTAAGGCCAAAATTTAAATCTATGTGTAAAAAATTGACTCCTGGGCCACATGTGCAGGCCCCTATGCCTAAAAAACAAATGATCAAAATGGCTGAAGATTTAATTACTCTGATCAGGGGTAGCCAACCCCCCCCCCCTTCTAAGAGGCCTAGGCAAGACATTGATTATGAATCTTCTGAACAGGATTCTAGTTCTTCTGGCTCTTCTAATGAACAGGATTTGTCTATACCTACTTATGAGTACTCTGATGCAGAAGATTCCATTCCTTCTGTTTCTCCCCCTGAGGATTTTTCTTTTGGGGAAACTTCACGTACCCTAAGGGAACATTTCCACTGGGAAAGTCGGGATTTCTCTGAATCTAAAAAGAGACTTGGGGATTGTCTTCTTCTTCCTCAATATAGGCGTTTGGCTATGCCTCCTGTCCTAGACATTGTTTATGTTTTTTCAGAATGTAGTATGGCTCCTGATTCTCTGCCTCCGGCTCCTTGTAAGCCAAACAGATAATACAGGGTTTCCTGACTCCCACAAATTCATAGGTTCATAGGTTCATACTAGGCTATCTGCCCTGGGGCAATTATAAGCCTAGCCCGATTCTGTATGGCTTACGCCACCCCTTGATTTGAGTATACTGTGCCCTTTTTAAGGTTTAGTTTACTGTGCCTCTGTCTAATAGTGACACGGGAGTAATCCCTGGGACAAACCTACGATCCCCCATCCACCTATCGAGATTCTTCTTGAAGAGATTCACTGAGGTGCTCTGCCTCACATGAACTGGAATTTTATTCCAGAGCGAAGGGAGCCTCTGGGTTATGAACCTGTCCCTCCAGCAAGTTCTATTTATTTCTGTGCTGAGGTTCAAGTCCCATGGCGTGTGGCTCTAAAGAATTTAGATTTACTGAGGTGGAGCATGTCCATTAATTCTGGATTTGACATAGCTTTGTATGTCAGGCATAGATCGCCTCGAAGTAGGCGGTATGCAACTGAGTAGAGCTGGAGTTTTTTTAACCGAGCAGCATATGGCATCTGTTTGAGACCCTTGATCCTCTTGGTGAGATACTTTTGGGGTCTTTCTAATTGCTGCAGGTGTCGGGTAAGGTACATCCCAAAAGGGGCATTGTATTCTATGATGGGCCTGATGAGGGATGAATAAAGGGGCACGATTACCTCTCTTGATCTAGATGTGAAACCCTTCGTGATGAGGTGGGCTATGTAGAAGGTCTTTCTAACCACTTTGGCAATGTGGTTTTCAAAGGAGAGATTGCTATCAACTTGGGTCCCCAGGTCCCTAAACTTTCTCTGTACTTAATGGGTTTCCGTCTATGTGGTAATTTGTGGGCACATTGTTTTTGCCAAAGGGTATGACTATACATTTTTTGGCATTTAGCTTTAAACCATGGCGCTGGCACCAGTTATCTGTCTCTCTCAGACCTTTATGAAGGATGTTTGTGTTAGCTGGCGAGTTGATTATGGCGCCCAGTTTGCAGTCGTCTGCGAACTTGGTGAGCCATAGTCCTCCCACGTTTGCCTGTACTTCGGAAAAGTATATACCGAACAAGAGTGGTCCCAGAACAGAACCCTGTGGGACGCCACTTGTGACCGGTTTCGAGTCTGACATGGCTCCAGCAACTCTCACTCTGTGGGTTCTCCTTTTCAAAAATCCTATTGCAGATCCTGAAACCATTTCTCAGGGTCCCAAGGGCATTCAGGCCTCTACTGCTAAAAATCCTACCCCTTCTGATAGAGATTCCAGGGCGCTGGATAGATGGGGTAAGAAGGTTTACCCTTCTGCAACCTTGGCAATCAGGGCTTTAAACTGTCAATTTCATAAGTTAAATACCAGCAGCATATCATGGGACTTCTTAAACAAAAAATTGTGTTAATTTCTGACTTACGATTTACAGGATTTATTGCATTCAACTGAACAAGTTGGAAAACCTACTTTGCAATGTGGTTTTGATTCTTTGGAGGCCTCTTGCAGGGCTGCTGTAACTAACTCTGTGCTAAGAAGGCATGCTTGGCTCAAAGAGCAAACTCTGCCTGATCATGTTAAAGCAAAATTGTTGGATGCTCCTTTACAACAGGACCGTCTGTTAGGTAATAAGGCTGACGAAGTTTTAAAAAAGATGGAAGATAAAGCTAAATCTATGCAAACTGTGAAAGATTTCTTACAAGTGCAACCTCCAAGATTTAGTAGGCACTGGCCTACTAAGAACTGGTCCTTTCCAGTTCCTTCCGAGAGCCACTCAAGTCAAACCCAGACATTCCAAAGGCTCCAGGTTTCAGTCACAAGGGACTTTTAGATCAAAACAATGGGATGCCTCCTCTTCCAAATCTGGAAACAACAAGGCACCTCCCTATGGTAAGCAGTCTCATTGACTTCCCTCTACACTTACCAAGCACTTACCTTTCAGCCGCCCCTTTGGGGGGAACTGGCACTTCATGTAAGAAACTGGCAACTTATAACCCAGCACAAATGGGTTTTAAATATAGTATCCCAGGGATACAGATTTCATTTCCACACGTTGCCAATCCAAAACGGTTGGCCAGACCTGCCCCCAAATCAGTGGGCCAGAGGCCCAGAAACAAGTACTGTCTCTCATGAACATGGGAGCTATTCAACCAGTCCCAGAAGAGGAAAAGGGGCAAGGTTATTATTCAAGACTTTTCCTGGTGCCCAGAAAAGACAAGTCATGGCGTCCTATTCTGGACTTATCTACTCTAAACACATTTCTGGACATTCCAAAATTCAAGATGCTGACACTTCAACCGTTACTTCCTATGCTAAGCAAAGATGCCTGGTTGGTAACTCTAGACTTAAAAGAGGCTTACCTGCATATCCCAATCAGGGAATCTTGCAGAAGATACCTCTGCTTCAAAGCAGGCTATTTGCATTACCAGTTCTCTGCACTGCCCTTTGTCTTATCTACTGCACCCAGGGTCTTCACAAAGTGCCTGGCTCCAGTAATTGCATTTTGCGGGCAAAGAAATATTGAAATATATCCATACCTGGACGATTATCTAATTCAGGCAGAAAACGGGGACATTCTTCAAAAACATCTGGCGTTTGTAATTGTAAAAAAAAAAAAAGGTTCTAACTTGTCTAGGGTACACCATAAACAAAAATAAATCACAACTGGTACCCTCTCGAAAAATTACATTCCTGGGTGCAAGCTTGACTACAACTGCCCAGATGGCTTGCCTTATGCCAGAAAAGCAAATTCATTTGGTGACTTACTTCAAACAGGTGGCCACAAAAACCTTGCTATGTGCAAGACAAATTCTGCAAGCCTTGGAGTTCCTGCATTCTTCTAATTCCATATGCAAGACTGCATATGAGGAAACTTCAGTGGTACTTAAAGAGTTTATGGAGTCAACATTGTCACAGCCTGGAAACGATTCCTATCATACCTTGCCTGCAACTAGAGTTCCTATGGTGGGCAGAGGCCTGCCACCAAAACAAGGGACTGCCATTCACTCCACCCCCTGCTGCCCAAACCCTAACTACAAACGCATCAGACTATGCTTGGGGGGGCTCATCTGGCAGGGATGTGCATTCAGGGCAAATGGAGCCCAAATCAAATGCACCTTCATATCAATCAAAAAGAGGTGCTAGCTGTACAGAATGCACTGACAGCCTTCAAGGACTACATTCATCCAGGACAATTAATGATAAAGACCGACAACACCACAGTTATGTGGTACATAAACAAGGAGGGGTGTACACACTCCTACCCCCTTTGCAGACTAGCCATGGCATTGTGAAACACTGCCTTGACCTATCAAATTTAACTACAAGCTCAATTCCTGCCAGGATAGCTGAATACTGTGGCAGACAAACTAATCAGAAATCTCATGGACCCACATGAATGGAAACTGGAACCACGAATTTTCAAAATGTTGACAAGCAAATGGGGGAGTCCAGACATAGTTCTGGGGTGAGGCAAAAAGTTCTATCAGTTGGACAAATTCTGCACAAGAACTCATCACAAAAAAGCTGGGAAAGTGGATGCTCTGTCAGTCTAGGCCTTTCCCCCTGTGCTTCTGCTCTCCAAAGTTCTACTAAACGTCAAACAGGACAAGCCAAAAATGATTTTGATTGTTCCAGACTGGCCTCGCCAACACTGGTACCCACTCCTTCGTAATGTCACACCTTCCACTGTGGAACCAGCCTCAGACATCTTACTTATTGTCTCAGCAGAACAACCAAATTCTTCACACTCTGCTCCAAACTTTGAATCTTGCAGCATGGCTAATCGCCTAAATTCACCCTTGGCATCCCTCAACAAACCTGTGATGGATGTCATTTTAGAGGCAAGAAGGCGTAGTACTAGAAAATCTTGTGCTGACAAATGGAAAAGATTCTGTGCCTGGAATCTAGCACAAGGGATAAGCACAACAGTGCCCAATATTCCTCAGATTTTACAGTATTTAACTGAGATGCTTCACAAGGGCCAGTCCTTTTCTTCCACAAAAATCCATGCCTCAGCCATTTCAGCTCAATACAACACAGAACCTCCCCTCTTCTCGTATCCTCTACTAAAACAGTATCTCAGAGGGGCCAAAAACTTGAGACCACCCAGGAGGGCTCCCACCCCTGCCTGGCACCTGAATTTTGTATTGGAAAAACTCACTCTCACTCCTTTCGAGCCAGCTGCTACTGCAGACTTAAAATTTCTCTCCTGGAAAACAGCTTTCCTTTTAGCAGTTACTTCAGCTAGAAGGATTTCCGAATTACAGGCTTTTATGGCAGTGGAGCCTTTCATTATTTTTCATGCAGACAAGGTGTCTCTCAGGACCAATCCATCCTTCATGCCTAAGGTGGTATCCAGTGTGACTCTTAATCAGACCATTCATTTGCCAACTTTCTTTCCCAATCCACAGAACAAGGGGGAATGGATTCTGCATTCATTGGATGTACACAGACGGCTTAGATTTTATTTTAACAGGAGAAAATCTCAAAGAAAATCTGAACAACTACTGGTGGCATGTGCTGCAGGGGCAGAGGGAAAGGCCATTTCAAAACAGACTATTTCCAAATGGATAAGCCATTGCATTCGTTTCTGCTATATGCACCATGGTAAAACTATACCCCAGGGGATCAGATCTCATTCCACCAGGGCTGCATCTACTTCTACAGCTTTTCTCAGAGGTGTTCCTACCAGAGACATTCTAGAAGCTGCTACCTGGAGCTCAGTTCATACGTTCACGAAACATTACCATTTACCTTTCTTCTCTAAATCCAGAGCTGGCTTTGCCTCTGCTGTCCTGCTTTGCCTCTGCTGTCCTGCAGTGTCTTATAGCTGCTCCTAATGCTGTATAAATCCATCCTTCCAACCATAGCCTTGGGAATCTACCCAAATGTAATGATTGCATCAGTGAAACACTAAGAACATAGTACAGTTGTGTACATTTACCATAAATGTAGATGTTCAAGTGTATTCACTGTTGCAGTCCTGTTTACTATATCTCTTCTTTCCTTTACTATGCTTAAAACCTTTTTGGTGTATTTGCTTTTGTTTGGAGGTATATTTTTGTGTTTCCAATTATATATATATCTATATATGTAGTTGTATAGATATATAGGTATAGATATATATATTTATATATATATATATATATATATATATATATATATATATATATATATATATATATATATATATAATGTGTGTATGTATGTGTGTATTTTGATCCCCATTTGGGGGGCACCTGACATCTGGGGCAAGAACAACTGATGTAATGGCATCGGCTGCATGTTTTATACCCCTGAAGACCTGACGTCATGGAAGAAGGGACTGCAACCGACGCAGGACCCAAGACTCTGTTAATCAGGCCGACTGAGGGCAACCTGCCAACAGATTACCCAAATGTAATGACTGCAACAGTGAATACACTCTAAGATCTACATTTATGGTAAGTGTACACAACTGTACTTTGCTTACCCTTCAGGTCCTTTTCCCTCCTTAGATCTTAAAGGCTATTAATGTTGTGTATCAGTATGATACTACCTGCTCCTACTAGCAAGGAGCAAAACATTCCTCTTAATCCTGGCACATTTGGATCTTTCTTTCATTTCCTCACTTTTTATTTGTTCCATTGCTGATAGGGTGTTTACAGAATGCTTAGTTATGGTCTCATCCCTTTGCAGACTACAAGGCATTCACATTTTCTTATACCTGGATGACTGCCTAATTCAAGCAAAATTCCATGAGGATCTCAATGTTATAATGAATTACATAAGTGCTTCACCAGTCAGGGGATTTCTTTCAGCTTGAAGTAGAAATACAACTGCACTTCCTCACAGACCAGGTGTTTCTTGCATGTCTTTTTGGACAGAAAGCCGGATGGTGCCTTTCCAAAGGAAAAAAAAAGACCAGTGCTCATAACTTTTTTCTGTGTTGCAGACCTTTTTTTCTGGTAGGGTTTACATCTTGGCTACTTTAGTGTCCAGAACACTTGGAACAACACTCAGTTAAGTATCAAGGAGAGAATGGCAGTGCTGGCCTGGGAGCTGACCTCAAGACAGAGCATCTCATCCTGTTCCATGCCTACTGCAAATTTTCTGCTCAGTATGTGTTAGCAGACCTGACAGGTGGAGGCTGATCAAAAGTTCTTTTATGAGCAGACCATAATTTTGGGCACTCCAGAGATAAATTGTCTCTCAGATAAATTGCCAGTTTCCAAAATTGTGATCCGTATACCAGTACAAAACAGCTATAACTATAGATGCATTCCCTATATCCCTTGGAACGAAGGCCTTATGCATGCCTTTCTTCTTTGTCGTGAATTCTGTAGTTGCTGAGGAAAGTTGTACTGAAAGTCCACATTATCACAGGTGCTCCATCGTCGCCAAGAAGGCCTGTTTTGTTTCTTTTTTTTTTTTTTTTTATTTTTTTTATGATAGGTTTTTTCCTACGTTTGAAATTAGGGCCACCTTTGGCTGCTGTACCTTCAGTGAAGAAATATTAAAAAGGAGTATCTGCTGTTGTCATTTTCACTTGTTCTCAACGAATGGGTTTGGCTCCATCTCTGCCACTTTCTCTAGATTCTAGGATCTGACTCTTGAGCTCCTCCTCTGCCACTTTCTCTAGATTCTAGGATCTGACTCTTGCTCCTCCCTTACCCATAATGCCCTTGATCACCGTGTTACCTCAGATCTCATTTGCTACTCTTTAAATTTGGATGGGATTGCAGTTTCTTCAGCTCGTTGTGGGTGTAGGCAATGCATAAATTTGTATTTCTTCTCTGTATCTTTTTTCCTTGTTGTTAATATCTTGCTTACCTCTTTTCTAAACTTTCTAGCTACCAAAATTAAGATTTTTATTTTGTTGTCTTCATTACCATTGTTGGTAAACTTTTTTTTCCTGTTACCTTTGTGAAGATATATGAAGGCTTCCAGCCTAGCTAGCTAGAGTTTTGTAGATAATTCTGTCTCTTCGTAAATATGAATGTAATCCACAGGCTTGTCCTCCTTAAATGTAAAAAAAACTGTGTTAAATGTTGAACTTCAAAAATGTAACCACAGTGCTCTCTGCTGGAAGAAAGCTGATAAGTCAAGCATTGTATGACTGTTTGCTCTCAAAGCTCGGAGACATAATGTCTAGACTGAGGAATTCCTTCTATTGTTTTGAGACCAGAGTTAATTGCTAGATTTTGCATATATAATGTCTTTTATTGCTGTAGTTTCCTAGCCAGGTGCAAGATCAAAGAAATGTTAAAACTTTTCTCTTAGCCTGGGAACCAGAGAAGAATGATGTAATCTAAAAATGAGTCAGCAGTGATGTATTATTTTTAAGACTTTCTCAGAGAGAGAGAATCGGAGCATTTTGGGTTTTGTCTGAAGAATGTCACTCACCAGCACTCTCTTTGCTCTATATGTAAGTTTATTTAGAACTGTGATTGTTGTTAGAGTTAGATAGAAATTTAGTCTAGCTGTTTTCTATATTTGTTAGACTATTCTACAGTATTATTTTAAGCATTTTCCTGTGATTTCTGAACTCTTGACTAACACTGTGTTGAATTGAGAAGATTTGTCTTGTGTTTTTATTATTAAATATTGTTTAACCTTTCAACCGTGGCTGTTTTGGGTAGAGGATAATTTAAGCTCTAGAGTACAGTTGCATTTATTTGGCGATACTGTACAAAGCCACTCCAAATAAGCCTTGATGTTTATCACATTTACTAATTGGATAATATTGCACAGTAATAATTGGACACCCTTTGGTAAGGGCCTTTTTAGTAGCTGATAAGAGTAGTTGGTAACAGTGATTACTATCTTATAGCCTGACAGGAGGGGGCATAGCTGGAGAGTCTTTGCCAGCCTTCCCCAGGAGTGTCTGTGTGTTTGTATATAAACCAAATCTCAAAGTGTGTGTGTGTGTGTGTGTGTCAGCCAGCTACTTGGGCAGGGACACGAAGCACTGGTTGGACAGAGAGGGCACTGGAGGTTTCAGCTTGACTACTTGGCTGAGATCTGTACCCTATAGCTGTGTCAGTGGGGAATCTTATTGGGGATCTGGGGAGAACGGGAGAAAACAGACCCAGTCTGTGATCTCTGTGTGCTCTTAAAGAAAATTGTACGTTACTGTGTGTGTATTTGTTATCCTTCCCAATGTGGACTCCCCTCACTGGTGCTGGTGGTGAGGAGTGGGGGTTTTGCCGTCTGTCTCCCATCAGGTCTGTGAGCCCTAAACCTTCTTTCCAGGCTGTTTATCGCTCCTTCTCCGATCCAAACTACAGTTTTGGAGCCTTTGGATGCGAGACCCCCAAGAGTCGAACCATCTGTTCTGACGATTCTTCTGTCTTCCACTCCAGCAGCTTCCCTGATCTTATCAGCTGTTACCCCTCTGGAGCACGATTGTTCGTGGAGCCGAAGTGTCTGATCTGAGGTGTTGACTTCGATGTCAGTGCTTTTGGAGCCTTCGCTTCCTCTCAGGGCTTCAGCGTTGGACAGCTCTGCAATGACTCCTACCTCAGAGTGGAGAGTCTCGGAGGGCCTTGGATTGTCTTCGCTGAGAGTCTCTGCTCCAGTTAGATTGTCCTCGACTTCTCCTAGTCCTTCTGTCTTTGAGGTAGTGAAGAGGGTTTTCTCTTACCTCAGAGCGGTTATGACTCTTGTGCCTTTGGATCCATTCCTTGTTCCCTCTTTTGAATCATGTGTCTGCGTGTACTCATCCTACACCTCGGGGGACAACCAAGTCCGTATGAGCTTCCAAGAAGTTTCTGTCAGAGAACTCCCAGCTTCTTCCGAGACCTCTCCAGAGCAAGCCACTGAAGAAGTTTCTTGGAAGAGGTTGTGCAAGAGGAAGCACTTGGCTTCTCCACAGGAATCCCTCACAGATAACACCAATTCTGATGAAGGATAAGAGTCCTCTAGACCTTCACATGAGGATGTCTTGGTTGGAGATATCTTAGAGATCCTTCACCAGAAAGGTGGTTGGTCTTCCCAAACCCCTTCCCAGGAGCCAGGAGGAACTGATGGTGTTGGAAGCCTTCCGGTCTGGACCATCTACGTCTTGGGTTACCTTCCCCACAGATGAGTCTGCAGACCTTGTCTCCCACAGAACATGAAAGGATTCGGACTTTGTGGAACCTGTCCCCAAATGCCTGGACAAAATTTGAGTGCCTCTTCTGACAGACAGCAGTGGACCAAGGGAATTCCTGTAGATGCCGTTGTGTTTTTGGCAATTAGTAAAAAGGAATTGGATGAAGAGTTCCGCTGTCCATCCCCCTAGTAGCGAGTCTAGGACATTGGACAGGTTTGGGAAGTGAGTGTATCCTTCAGTGACTTTTGCCTTATGGTCACTGAATTACCTAGCACATTTCACTAGTTTACAGAGGGACTTGGTTAATGAACTCTAACTCTACCCCTGCGTCCATGTCTGCAGAGGAACAAGAGTCTTTGCGTACGACTCTGGCCAACCCACAATCCTTTACTAACAAGTCCATGAGGTTAATCTCTCATGCAGCTGGAGGTTCTCACGCGTGTCTGGTTCAGGCATAGCCATTAAGAAACATGTATAGATGCGGTTGCGCAATTTTGAGGAGCTCTACAAGACATCATTCATCAGTGGTCCTTTTGATGGCTCTTTGTTAAAGAGAGACTTTTGTGTGGTGAGAAATGTGGAAAGATCTTGTCTGGCGTGGGAATCTGCTTTTCTACCTGACAGAGATCCTTTTCTAGGAATCAGCGTGGTGGTGGAAATCTCAAGGACCTTTCCAAGAGTCACGTGGAGACTTTTCCTCCGGAGGCGGGAATAGCTACAACTGAAGATGCCGTCCACGTGGCAGAGGGGTCTGCAGAATCAAGATTCTTGAGATTCCTTCTTGGACATATAATTTCAGCACTCCTAAAAGATTGCCTCCAGAGAGGGACAGTTCCGCAGTCCGGTTGTGCTTGTCCTTGCACCTAAAAGCTTGGGTAGCCCTCACAAAATATTCATGGGTGCGAAGGATAATATCCAGAGGAAATTTCATTACCTTTTTACAAGTTCCCCAAAGAAAAATAAAATGTCTCCGTGATGTTCACCCAATCAGAGGGAGATGTCCTTCATGGATGCATCTGCAGTCATAACAACTGGGTTGTCCTGTCGTCAGGCAGCCCTTCGGTCGGCAGGATTCCAAAGTCTGGGTCCGGCTTCGGCTGATGTCGCACTCCACCCGACGTCATCTCTGCTGGTCTTCGGGTATAAAGGCATCAGCCGATGCCATTTTCCTCAGTCTTTCTTGCCGCGTGGCGCCCGAAGCAGAAGCTGTTCGCAAGTGCCGGGCAAAGCAGTCATCCCAGAGGTTCCTCCAGACTAAATTGGATCTGGAATTTACTCAAGGTTCTGTTTAGTGCTAAAGAAAACAGGGTACCTGAGACCCATTTTGGATCTCAGTTGTCTGATCCAGTTTAAGAATTCCAAATTTTAGATGGTCATGGTTCAGTCCATTCTGCCTGTCCTATGGAAGGGCGACATCAAAATGAACAGGCGCTTTTTAAGATGACTGGTTCCCAGGTGGAAGCGTAGGTATCACCAATTTAGAGCCCTGCCCTTCAGTCTCACCACAGCCCCCAGGGTGTTCACCAAATGCATGGTAGTGGTGGTAGCTTGTATAAGACTGTTTAGATTCAGAGTTTTTCCTTACTTTGGTGACTGGCTGCTTACTGCACTGACCAGGTATCTTCTGGAAAGAACCAGGGATTACTTGCTCCAACTACCTCACTCTCTGAGAATTAAGATCGATCTGGCCAAGTCACAACTTCAGCCAGTTCAAGTCTTTGAGTTTATAGGGGCTTGTCTAGACACTGCCAGTTATCTAGCTCTTCCTCCTCAAACCAGAGTTTTTGCATTGAAATATGTCAGACAGGTTCTTTCTCATCCTTCTCCCCTAGTAAAAATGGTACTCAAAGCCCTAGAGTTGATGGCTGCTGCAATAACTTTTAATACCTACTGCTCGTCTTCATATGAGAATTCTTCAATGGACTCTAGCAGTGCAGTGGTCTTTTCATCAAAATCCCTTACGACATCCAATAAATTTTTTTCAGGTTTGTGAAATTCCTACTGTGGTGGATACACTCTGAAGAAATTTGTTAAGGGCGTACATTTATTCTTCCTCCCCCGGATGCCACGTTGTCCACAGACACCTCCAATTTGGTGGGGGGGGGGGGTGGCATTACTTGAGATGCATCGTTCAAAGCAGATGGTCTCTAGAAAAGACCAGTTTGCATGTAAAGTATACTGGAGATGAGAGTGGTACTTCTTGCATTGTGGGCCCTTCAGAGCTGTCTTCTGCTAGGAACTATTACTTTTCAAACAGACATGTCAGTCTGGTACATCGACAAATGGGAACCGGATCTCACCCCTTTTGCTGAGAAACAGTGAGAGTTTGGCATTGGGCAATCTCCTCCATCTACTTTCCTGTAGCAATGCACATACTGGGCACATCCAAAATCTTAGTAGACAAGATCAGCAGGCCATCCTGATGCCTCACGAGTGGTCTCTCAACCAATCAGTGGCAAATGTAATCTTCCACAAATGGGTCAACTGTGCTATGATCTGTTCTCCTCTCCCCTCAATAAATGTAGCAGGCTCTTTGCCCTAATTTCCCTCTCAAGGACATTTACTGAGAGATGCTGTAGTCCAAGTTTGGCCCTCTTGTCTCCTTTATGCTTACCTTCCCCAGCCTCTAATCCCAAAGTTTCTTCAGAATCCTCATTACCCATTTCTGGCCCCGGCAAGGGTGATTTTCCTTCCTGTGGTCTCACTTAGTATGTCCTCCTTGGACACTGGATCCCAGTCCAGACCTCCTGTCACACCCAGTAAGGATGATTCATCCAGATATTACAGGCCTCAAGTTGATCGCATGGCTTCTGCAGTTCCAGTGATGGCTAGACATTCCAGGTTTTCTTCCCCAGTTTACCAAATTATTTCTTTTCTCACCCCACAAACCTTCAACTAGGAAAATTTTATAAGAGTAAATGGAAGAAGTTTTCTTTTTAGGGTTATCAGTGAGACTTGGATTCTTTCATTGCTCCACTCCTGTTGCTTGTTATTTCCCTGAAACGCTAATTCCACCTAAAACGTGGCTTTTCAGTGCTTCTGTGGATCCCTAGTGATATCTGCATTGCTTACTGTACTTATTTCCTTGCTTCACTTGAAAGAAAGTTACTGTTTGTCGTTTTTGCATTTAAGTTACCTGTAACACATTGCATTCAAGTTACCTGGCACTTGCTCACTAAAGCAATTATATAAGTCAGCACTAAAAAATTAAAAGCACTGCACCCTCACTAACTCCCCTTGTACCTTGTTCCCCATTAGCCCTTTTTATTCAGTTATAAAGGAATTCCCAATACTATTCTAGCATGTCCAAAGGTCAGTTGTCAATCTCCTCTCCGGTCCAGCTGGTGAATCTGGGAATCTTGAGGCAATGTTACAACTGCCTCATGTACATAGACAACCCTCTCCTCCTCCCAGCAAATTCCAACATGTTAGAGATGCAACCACATAGCCATACTGGAGGCTAAGCTCTCTCAACGCAGTACTGGCGAAACCAGTCAGGAGAAGGAAACCACACTCACTACAATTCCAGTCTCACATAGACCTACCACGACAGCAAACCAAACACATAAACACACAAAAACATACTCAGAGGCTCTACATAAAAATCTGCCTAAGCAGCAGAGATCTCCAAAGCAGACACCCAAGCAACCGCTACCCCAAAACAAAACACGTGCAACACATAGCTCACAAAGCCAGTGTGCCGAACAGTCACAGCCCTTAAGGCTAAACAACACACCTGATACACTTGTAATAAGTGACTCTATCGTCAGGCACACTGACGTCCCGCTCACCAGGCTGAACAAGGAGAAGGTCACAGTGAGCTGCCTGTCTGGCGCTAGGATCCGCCACAAAACACAAGCACTCAGGTCACTCCAAGGCAAGTACAAATATGACTCAGTCATTGTCCATGCTGGTGTGAATGACCTGAAACGTATCTCCCTGGACTACATGAAAAGAGCCATAGAGGAGCTCTCTGAGCATGTAGCCCAGGCCGGTATGACCCTGACCTTGAGTAGCATCTTACCCTCACCAAGAATGATGCCACAATATGAAGACAAGATGATCAATTTCAACAATTGGCTTAAGTATTGGTGTCATTCAAAGGGGATCCAATGCCTGTCAGCCTGGGATGACATGCTCGACAAGCCACGATGCTTCGCTAGGGACGGCTTTCGGATATTGGCAAAGGCTCTTGCTACCCCCATAGTGCCTTTTTTAGGCAAGGCTCAAAAGACAAACCCACCTCCATATGTATCACAAGGGATAAGAAACTGAGTAATGCTACTCAACGCCAGAAGTCTAAACGTCAAGATGCACGCACTCGAAACTCTCCTTAGCATGGAGAACATCGATATCTGTGCAGTAACAGAAACCTGGTTCAAGGCTCCCGAGAGCACCCAGCACTACCAGGTTATACCTCATACCATGCTTTTCGGCCACAAAACTTGGACCGAACCACAAATGGAGGGGGAGTATCAATATTCGTCAAAGATACCCACACCTCCAGGTTGGTGGCACAGCACGAAGCATCAGAGACTATCCATGTGCAACTAACGGTGGGTAAAACTGCCTTCCAGTTTATAGCCTGCTACAGACACCCTCCCAAACCCAGGAACCCATTCGGCCTTCCTGAGAACACTGTAAAATATGAAGGTCTCTCCAAACGCCATTATATTGGGCGACTTCAACTACCCAATCATAGACTGGGAGCATTACTCTAGCTCCAACACCCTAGCCCAAAGGTTCCTAGAATTTATAAACTGAAATGCTATAGAACAACTTGTTACCACTCCCACAAGAGGGGAAAACATACTGGACCTGATCATCACCAACATGGGGACTCTCTGCTCCAGACCAGAAGTGTATCCCTCATTGGTAAGATCAGACCATAAACTAATCTCACTGGATATTCACATCCCGACTCCACCCCCTGCCATGAAAACCACAGTGAAAAACTTCTCTAATGCAAATTTCACACTCCTCAAAACCGAGGTGGAATCTTTCAAAGCCCCCGGGCCTGTGGAAAATACGGCCCAAACCGCAGAATCCTTTATAAACGCATTCTATGAACACCTTCAGGAATGCATGGATCATGCAATCCCAAATAAAACCAATTCCCACTCCTCCAAAGGCAGACGTCCTGTCTGGTGGACCCCAGCCGTAAACAAACTATACAATAGAAGGAGGAAGCTACTACATGATAGAGCAAAATCCCAAAAAGGGAAGGCATCTCTGAGCAGTATTAGCAAAAAACTATGGGCACTCATAAAATCGTCTATGGCCAGCTTCGAGAGAAAAATTGCACAGGACACTAAGGATAATCACAAGTCTTTCTTTAGTTATGTTAGGAACCTGGGTGGGAATTCCCAGATATGCTCAGAATTAGTCCAAAATGACAAAAAATACACCGAACCCACAGACATTGCCAACATCCTAGCTGACAGGTTAAGCGCAAACTTCTCTCCCCCCATCCCCACCAAAAGGGCAAATATCTATCCCAGCAGAGTGCTGTCCCCCTGACATCTCAGATGCTCAGGTAAGAGCTGCCCCCTCCAAAGCAAAAAACACAGCATCAATGGGACCAGACTGTGTCCCGGGCTGCGTCCTACATGAACTCCAAGAAGAGCTAAACCCAAACATAAAACTACTGTTCAATCTCAGCCTTACTACAGGATATGTACCCACAGAGTGGCGTACAGCAACAGTGGTCCCTCTCCACAAAGGTGGTGCCTCAACGGATCCTGGAAACTATTGCCCCATAAGCCTGGTCTGCAAAGCTATGGAAAGGATCATCATGGACCTCATAAATAAAGATATTGGGGACCTACATACACTGGATCTTACCCAGTTTGGCTTTAAGGGCAGATCCTGCCTCTTAAACCTGGTTGATTTCTTTGAAACAGTCACCAAGGCCATTGACGAGGGGAAGGTGGTCCACACAGCCTACCTGGACCTCGCAAAAGCCTTCGATACAATACCCCACTCGGGCATTATAGATAAGCTCACCAGCTTAAATATAAACCCCTATGTCACTAGATGGGTTGCAAACTGGCTCAAGGACAGAACCCACATGGTTAGAATTGCTGGAGCCATGTCAGACTCCAAACCAGTTACAAGTGGCGTCCCACAAGGCTCAGTCCTGGGACCTCTCTTGTTCGGTATATGTTTCTCAGAGGTACAGGCCAACACGGAAGGACTGTGGCTGACCAAGTTTGCAGATGACTGCAAACTGGACGCCATAATCGACACTCCAGCCGACACAAGCATCCTCCAAAAGGGCCTCCTAGAAACAGACAACTGGTGCCAGAGCCATGGCCTCAAGCTAAACGCCAAAAAGTGTATAGTCATCCCCTTTGGCAAAAACAAAGTGCCCACAAATTACCACATAGGTGGTAATCTGTTAAGTACAGAAGAAGTAATTAGGGACCCGGGGACCCAAGTTGATAGCAATCTCTCATTTGACAACCACGTGGCCAAAGTGGTTAGAAAAGCATTTTATATAGCCCACCTAATCATGAAGGGATTCGCATCTAGATCAGGGGAGGTCGTCATGCCTCTTTACTCATCCCTCATCGGGCCCATAATTGAGTACAATGCCCCTTTTGGGATGTACCTTACCAGACACCTGCGGCAACTGGAAAGACCCCAAAAGTACCTCACCAAGAGGATCAAAGGGCTCAAACAGATGCCATATGCTGCCCAGTTAAAGAACCTCCAGCTCTACTCAGTGGCATACCACCTGCTCAGAGGCGATCTGTGCCTGACGTATAAAGCCATGTCCAACCCGGAATTAATGGACATGCTGCACCTCAGAAAATCCAAATCCCATCGAGCTACGCGCTCAAGAGACTTGAACCTCAGCACTGAAATAAATAGGACATGCTGGAGGGACAGATTCATAACTCAGAGGCTCTCTTCACTCTGGAATAAAATCCCAGTACAGGTTAGGCAGAGTCCCTCATTGACTCTCTTCAAGAGGAATCTTGATGAGTGGATTGGAGATCGTAGGTTTACCCCGGGTATCACTTCTGTGTCACTGTTGGACAGAGGCACAGTATACTAACCTCGAAAAAGGGCATAGCAAAATTAATTTAAAATGGGTGGCGAAAGCCAAACACACTCTGGCTAGGCTTATAAATGCCCTAGGGCTGATAGCCTAGTATGAACCTATGAACTCCTGGCTGTTTTGGATTTCCTTGCCTCTGTCTTTCTAAACAGGACAATTTTCTCCACCATCAAGTTCAGTTAGTAGCTATCTCCAACTACCACATTGGAGGAAATACTTCTCCTTTAGCGTCATCTAATTTATGTAAGGCCTTTCTTAAAGGTACCTTTTCACTTGGACCTCCAGTTAGGGACCCCACTCCATCTTGGGGCCTGACTTTGTTATTATAGACTTTGGTGCATTCACCTTTTGAACCTTCAGCTAACATAGACCTTAAGTTTCTGTGTTAGAAAACTGTCTTTCTGGTGGCCATAACTTCAGCAAGACAAGTATCTGAACTCCAACACTCTCTTTCAAACCATCGTATTTGTGTTTTCACAAAGATAGTTGCCTTATGCGCTAATCCTTTTTTCTACCCACAGTTGCCTCAGAAACAAACGTCAGTCCAAGTGATCAATTTACTAGTTTTCTTTCCCAACTTTGATAGTAAAGAATATATCCTTCATCTATTAGATGTACATAGGCAGCTTCGCTTTTACCTTCACAGGACTAAGGAATTTAGGAAAACTAATCATTTGTTTGGTCTTCCCATCTTATTATGAGAAGAGGAGACTGTCTGAAAGACTACACTAGCCAAATGGATAACAGATTGTATTTCATGTGTTTTTTTCTTTGAGAGGTTTAACCTTACGCAGACAACTCAAAGCACACTCAACTAGATCAATAGCTACATCAGCTGCTTATTGGGCTAAGGCCTCCATTGATGACATTTGTGCAGCTGCTACATGATCTATTGCTCATACTTTTATTGCTCATTACAAGTTGGACATCTCCAGGAGCAGACCTGCATTTGGTTTTGCGGTTCTCCTGAACATCCTTCCATGAGGGCCACCAGAGGCTACCATAGCTGGGGACTCTGTCCCATTCGTTGAGGAATGAATGAATGAAAAATGACATCACATATAAAAGTTATGTACTCACCATAACAATGCATTTCTGTTGTCTATTTTCATTCTTCCTCATCTTCCCTCACACCTTTTGCGCTGTCCATGTCTTTGGGAGAGACCTAACAAATGTTAGGAACTGTCGTTCGTGTTTGAGCTCCTTTCAACTGTCTCTCGTTTCTGTCATGTCTATGTTGAGATACCTTGTTGTGATATTGTGTAATAGCAGCAAACCTAATCTGAGGTGAGACAGCGGTCAGGGTCATTACGGGTGAGGGAGGGGTTCGAGAGTTGGATCGTAGAATCTAGGGAAAGTGGCAGTCAGATCCGAAGCCATTTGTTGAGGAAGAATGAAAATGGGCAACACAGATGCGTAGTTATGGTGAGTGCTTAGCTTTTATTTTTACATTTGAGGCCAGAAAGGAAATTAGTCTTTCTTGGATTTTTTTTTTCCTGGAAAAAAATAACTTTATTTATTGATTGGTTGCTTTTGTTGACTGGTGAAGTCTGAATGTGCTGTGGTAGCCCCTTTGTAACAGAACCCACAGGAAAAAAGTTCTAGTTAACAAAAAAGGCAGTTTTACATAGCAAAGAAAAATGTAAAGCTTAAAGTTACAGTGTTGGATATACAGTAGCTGAAACATAACTATATTTGTTATAGTTTCTCTATACTATAGTGTCATTACATATACATGATTAATTGGCATTTACAGTGAGGGTTAAAATGTTAGATCTGATGTTGTTAATCTTTTCATTCATCACTGATGGGGTTCGGTTCCAATCCCTCGAAACTGAGTCGGCCTATTTCCAAGCTCGCACCAACCAAAAACTCTTGAGCTAAGCTTCTATCCACAATGCCCTTCTCCCTGTTGCCTCAGATCTTGTTTGCCGCATAGCCGTAAAGCCGCATTTCAGCCGAGCTCTCTGCTAAGTGGAAAATTATTTGATGTTTGTGTTTAAACTAATTTGTTTCTAAAAAAATTTGTGAGCTATAGTTTATTCCTGTCGAGTTACAGTAGTGTTGGATATTTTTCTCTCTATTTCTACCCGTTGGTAACCCTTTTCAGTACCCTTGCTGGTACAGCCCTTTTCTCTCTACCCTTGTGGTATTCCTTGAATACCATAGTTGGTATTCCCTCTCTGTTCTTTCTAGTGGTGTGTTTTGGCTATTGGATTTGTTTATATTTTTTTCTGCGTGTGTTTAAATCTTCTTGTCTTAGGAATTTAGACTTTCTTGTTTCTGTAGTTTGAATTGTTGTGAAGTTGAATTCTTGTGATTATTTCTCAAGATGTAAGATAAGAAGGGTACGTCTAGCTTGAAACACTGTACCTCATGTAATGGTAAACTACCTAATAGTGACGCTCATGACTATTGTGTTTATTGTTTGGGGGTGCCCCACCTTTCGGTGCAGCCTCCCTGTGGAATTTGCCAGAGCTTCAGTCAACGTACTCTAAACAAGTGCAAGAATAAGTTTAATCTTGGAGAGTACTAAAATCTCCCTTTTCAGAGGCCCTTTCTGCGACGGAGGTCTCATCCCCTCCTCGGCACCGTCCTCATCTGCACGGAGTACTTTGACTTTTGCTGCATTGGTGCCGACTTCTTCTTCACCAGCTCAGATGCTTCCTCCGGCACCGACTATAGATCTCACCACACCTGCAACGACTTTGACAATGAGACCGTTTTGGCACAGTGCACGCCTTTTATTGAACCTCCCATTTCAGCATAGAGTGTGCCTTCGGCACCGAGCTCCATTACAGCAACACTGGGCTTGACCCCACTTCTTCCTGTTGCTAAACTTGAGACATCGGTGCTGGCAGATCACACACCACGGACCCGATACTCCCTAGGTCTGTCCCTTTGGTCCTCGGTTTGAGGCATGATTCCGTGTAGTCCTTTGGTTCCGTCCGATGTTGCCGGTAGCCTAGTCTACTCTGATCCGGCTTGAGGCTCCATCCTCGGGAGTGGGTTTGACGGAGCGGGGTGTGACCCCAGTTCCGAGGTTGTCCATCTCTGTTCCAGGCTCCAATCCCTCTTCGGGCAGACCTGCTTTCAGTGTGATGAAGAGGGCTCTCACTTTTGGAAGCATTCTGCTGACGTCGGAACCTCAGTTTTCTCCCCTGAGCTTCAGCTGCCACAGACCACCTCTTTGGGACACCGGGCAGGGAAGCTGCAGAAAACCTCATTCCAGGATACCCACTCTTCCGAGTCCTCCTCGGGCGCCCCCACAGAAGAGATCATGCAAAAGGAAGCACGTTGACTCACCTGAGGGGTCTTTAACAGAAGACTGAGATTATGATAGTGAGGGGGTCTCTACAGTCACCCCCTAATGTTTCCTTCGGAGACATCCTTGAAATGTTAAAGCAGAGGGGTGACTGGAAGTCCTTCAACCCTTCCTCTGAGGAGTCCATGTTCCTGCAGGCTTTCTGTGCCCAGACATCTACCTCGTGGGTGACCCCGCCTGCCGACAAGCTAGTCCAGCTCGTTGTGCAACGTACATGGAAGAACCCTGACTCTATTGAGGCGATCCCTCGGAGACCTGACAAAATTCTATCCCCTCCCGAGGAGAACCCACACTGGTCCATAGGGTTACCAGTTGATGCTGTGATGGTGGCGGCGGGCTACGAAAAAGGATCTAGCTGAAGAGAGTCCTGCTGTCGATCCGCCCAACAGGGAGTCCCGGGCCGTGGACAGATTGGGGAAGCGAGTATTTGCATCAGCGACCTTTGCCATTTGGTCCCTGAGCCATTTAGCACATTTTACGAGGCTCCAAAGAGACTTTATCTCAACTCTCTGGAACACTCGCAGGACAGGTGTCTGACGAGGTACGGGGCAAAGTTGCCTCGCAGCTTACTACCCTGTAATCTATCTCCAACTCCTCCATGAGATTGCTTTCACTTGCTACCGAAGAGGTGGCTAGATCTGCGGTTTCAAGTATTGTTATTAGGCGTCATGCCTGGATGCGCATTTGTGCCCTCGTGGATCCCTTTAAGTCTTCCTTTCTGAATCCGCACATCGAAACATCTTCCCTTTTTGGTTCCAAAGTGAAGGACATGCTAGCCAGGTGCGAGCAGGACGGTAAGACCCTTTCTGCTGTAGGCCTTCATTTTTCCATTTCTCAGCGCTCCTTTTCCAGGAAACAGAGGAGTGGTAAGGTGTAGCATAAAAAATATCCGGTTCCTTTCCCTGCCGCACGTGGTGATAATACCCCCAGAGACAGAGGGGATAACTCTGGAAGACGCCCCTATAGAGGCAGAGGGGTCCACGTAACCAAGGCTCCAGAGACGTTTCCCTTGGACAGTCTTACAGTGCTCCTGAAGAGCTGGCAGATTGCTTGCTTGTGGAAGCAGTCTAGGGTTGTTTCTCTCTGCACCAAGCTGCCTGGCACTCTATTATCACCGATCGTTGGGTGCAGAGTGTAATTACCAGAGGTTACACCATTCCCGTTATTGCTTATCTGAAACTTCCAACAAAACTTCCCGACGTTCCACCCAGTTAGAGAGAAGAGGCAGCTTCAGAAATAGAAAAGTTATGCCAAAAAAGTCATCCAGCCAGTCCCACCAGACCAGTGCAGATCCGTTTTTTTTACTCTGGATTCTTTTTGGTGCCAAAAATGACAGTGGACTGGAGAAACATTCTGGATCTCAGCAGTTTGAACAAGTCTGGTCACCGAAACTAAATTCCGGATGGTCACGGTTCAGTCCATCCTCCCTTTTCTGACGGAGGGCGATTAGATGTGCTCGATAGATCTCCGGGATGCATATTACAATGTCAAAACGGACACGCGCTACAGGAGCTTGCTTCACTTCCAGCTAGGAGCCAATCGTTGCAAGTTTCGTACCCTGCCCTTCGGTCTCTCTACAGCTCCCAGAGTGTTTGCAAAGTGCATGGCAGGGGTCACAGCTCATTTGAGACTACAAGGATTCTGGGTGTTTCCATATTTGGACGTTTGGCTCCTCACCGTCCCACTAAGTGTCTTCTGGTAACAGCCCTGCAATACACACTTTCTCTGATGGAGATTTTGGGGATAACTGTGCACTGGGAGAAGTCAAACCTGGTCCCTACTCAGCAGATAGAATTTATTGGAGCAGTCTTCAACACCCAATCCTGTCTGGTGTTGCTCACAAGCTCCAAAGATTGAGGCTTCAACTCCGGGTGATACTCTCTCAGAACCAAGTCTCAGCGAGAGAAGTTCTTCAGGCACTAGGATCCATGGGAGCTTCAATCCCGATAGTGCCACTTGCCAAGCTGCACATGTGAATTCTCCAATGGCGTCGTCTTTCTCAATGGTTCCCGAGTCGCCATCTAATACATTTCCAAATCCAGATAACCAACTCCTGCAAACAGGATCTTTTTTGGTGGATGAGGCCAGACACAGAACTTTGGAGTTGCCCTTTCCAGTTCCCTCAGCCCAAGACAATTGTGACCACGGATGCTTCACTGATCGGTTGTTGGGGGGGCATTTTCAGGGAAAGACTGTCCATGGCACATGGTCCACTTTGGAGGCCAACCTGCATATCAACATTCTGGAACTGAGAGCGGTGCTGTTAGCGTTGCAGACATTTCATCCAGTTCTTCCTTCTGGGACAATTGGAATTCAGTCAGACAACATGTCAGTAGTCTGGTATATCAAAAAACAAGGAGGAACCAAGTCCTACCCCTTGTGTCAAGAGGCCATGAGGATTTGGCAGTGGACGATAGCTTCCAACCGCTTTTTAATAGCAACACACATCCTGGGGAGTTCAAACGTGATTGCAGACAAGTTGAGCAGATGTATTCTCCTGCCCCACGAGTGGTCCCTCAATCCCGATGTGGCGGCAGAAATTTTCAGCCACTGGGGCTAACTGTGCTGCGACCTTTTCACCTGTCCGAACAAGTGCAGCATCTATTTTGCCCTATTCCCCCCCAAAGGGGGAGTCCCCAAGGGACACTCTGATTCACGATTGAGCCACGGGACTTCTATATGCTTATCCCCCCATTCCTCTGATTCCACAGTTCCTAAAGAAAGTTCATTGGTTGAAATGCAAAGTGATCCTCATAGCCCCTTTTTGGCCTCGACAAATTTGGTTCCCCTTCCTTCAGCCTCATTTGGTATACCCACCATGGGTTCTGGACCTTCTTCCAGATGTGATTGCTCACTCCCCAAGGGTTGAGCCACCCGAATCTGCTCAGTCTCAAGCTGACAACTTGGTTTTTCCACTTCCATTAATTGCCAGGGAGGCTTATCTTACCTCACCTGTTTGGGATATTATCCTGGCCTCTCTTAAACCATCCACCAGACGACTGTATCAAGACAAATAGAAAATGTACTCTCTCTGGTCAAAGGACAACATGCTAGATCTGTATTCGGCTCCGGTCACAGCAGTTTTGCAATACTTATCCAAGTTTTTTGAGGTGGGTGCCACAGCCTCTACCATACGAGTACGTCTGGTTGTAATTTCGAATTACCATAATGGGCTGGATGGTATGCCTCTTATCTCACTTAATTAAAACCTATCTCAAAGGAGTCTCACACATCAGGCCCCCTGTGAGACAGCCTATAGAGTCTTACCTCACGATGTTCTTCGTGTTTCACTGTTGCAGTCATCACATTTGGGTTATCCCTGCCAGTGTAGCCCTCGGCCGGCCCGAATACCAGAGACGTAGTATTTCGGTGTCGGTTGCTGTCGCTCAAGGACTGACGTCAGGTCATCAGTAGTATAAAGTAAGGCACCAGATGCCATTACATCACTCTTTCTTGCCATGGAGCCAGAAGCAGAAGGAGTTTGCATGAGTGCTGATCGGCTGCTACCTGAGTTTTCATCTACCGAATTGAAGTTGAAGTCTTGTAAAGCTAAATACTCCATTGGGGATCCTTTTTTCTTGCACTAACCAATGTCAGAAAAAGTTAATATGTGTCTCACCTGTGGAAAACAAATACCACACCGAGACTTCCACTCTTACTGCGTCACTTTTTCAGGCCCAGACCACGATGTCCCTCGTTGTTACTTCTGTGCTTTGTTCAGTGCCAGAACTATCCATCGTCAGGCCCTTATTGTAGCCGGATATTTTCACTTACAGTCTTCTAATTCCGATATGGCTTCTGTAAGCCATCTGACAGCAGATCTTCCAAAAGAAGTAAAGATAAAGACAGAGGCAGACCACACAGGTCCAAACCTACCGGTGATGCTTCCGTCAAGCTAGTCATCGGTTCTCCGGTACTCAGTGAGGCGCTTTCGCAGCCCTTGATGCCCGCTTTTGTTGATTTGCAGGCCGCTACCGAGACCCTTTCAGAGTCCGGTATGCCACAAAACTCTTCGTCAAAGGATCTTGCGGTCTTTTAAACCTTGGATGGGTCGGAAGCCGCTGAGCAGGCACAGGCTTTCGAGGAAAGCCTTCACACTACCGAATCTCGACACAAACAGTCTTCTTTCGCAACTACCATTCTTTCTAAAACTATCGAGTCTCTTAGGCCCAGGGTATGACCCACACTCAGGCGCCTGCTACCTTGCCTCAGTCACAAATGTTTAAAATGATGGAAGACTTTATCATGCTGATCAGGGGAAGCCAAGCTACCCCCTCCAAAAGGAAAAGAGATCTGTCCCTTGTAGTTTTGTCTGAACCAAGAGTCAGATGAATCTGATGCATCTAAATATGAAGACATGCAACCCCTCTCCACTTATGAGGATTCTGATGCAGAGCATTCCATTCCTTCAGCCTCTTCCCCAGAGGATTTTTCCTTTGGGGAAACCCTGCATACCTTAAGGGAGTATTTCCAGTGGGAGAGTCAGGACTACCCTTAGTCTAAAAAGAGACTCGGGGAATTCCTAGATCTTCCACAACACAGACCCTTTGGCCATTCTCCCAGTCCTGGATGTTGTGGAGAATGTTTTTCTCAAATCCAGCTTAACTTTGACGCCCTTCCTCCTGCTCCCAGAAAAAAAACAGACCGGTACTATAGAGTACCTGACTCGCACAAATATCTTTTTAAAAATCCAACTGCTGACCCTGAGGTCATTTCTCAAGGGCCAAAAGGGATTAAAGCAACCTCTTCTAAGAATTCCACCCCCTCAGACAGAGATTCCTGAGCATTGGACAGATGGGGTAAGAAAGTATACACCTCCGCTACTCTTGCTATCAGGGCACTAAATTGCCATTTCCATATGCTGAAATTTCAGCAACATACCTTGGAACTCCTTAACCAAAAAATGTCTTCCTTTCTTGCTTGAGCAGAATCTAAAGATTTACAAGAGTTGATGCATTCTGCAAGTCAAGTAACTTAACACACATTGCACTGTGGTTCTGATGCCCTAGAAGCTTCTTGCAGGGCAGCAGTCACTGGATTTGTCATTTGAAGGCATGCATGGTTTAAGGAACAGCCCCTGTCCGATCATGTCAAATCTAAATTGTTGGATGCCCCTTTGCACAAAGATAATTTATTTGGGACTAAGGCAGAAGAGTCTTAAAAAAGATGGAAGAAAAAGCAAAATCTATGGAAACAGTTAAGGATTTTGTGCAGGTCCAGCCCCCTAGGTTCAGCAGGCATTGTCCCTCCAAACACTGCTCCTTTCCTGCTACCAGTAAACCGGCCCAGCCTAGGCCCCGTGGAAGCAGACCCCCCACAGACAGCAGCCCCAGGGAATGCAGAGAGCTAAGCAGTGAACTACCTCCACTTCAAAACCTGGGAGTTCTAAGCCACCCCCTTATGGTAAGAACTCAAAATGACTCCTCTCCTCCAGCCCCTCCCTCTGCGCACCTTCACTTACCCCTAGGAGGAAAACCTCTCCTTTCACTCAAGCACTTGGGCCACCAGTACCAAGGACCTTTGGGTTCTGAACATTGTGTCTCAGGGATATAAATTTTCCTTCCACACGCTTCCAACCCCAAAAGGGTTCCCAGATTTAACACCAAATCAGTGGGGAGAGGCTCAAAAGCAAATCCTTTCCCTGCTCTCTATGAGGGCAGTAGAGCACATTTCTGCAGAACAGATAGGCCAAGGTTTCTACTCCGGACTTTATCTGGTACCCAGGAAAGAGGGCACCTGGCGTCCCATCCTTGATATATCCATTCTAAACACCTTCCTGGTGGTCCCAAAATTCAAAATGCTCACCGTCCAGCAGCTGCTACCCATGCTCTCCAAGGACGCTTGGCTAGCCACCCTAGATCTAAAATAGGCCCACTTCCACATTCCTGTCAGGGAATCATGCAGGAAATGCCTACACTTGAGGGCAGGTTCTCAGCACTTTCAGTTCTCTGTGCTTCCCTTTGGCTTGGCTACTGCTTCTAGAGTTTTCAAAAAATGTTTAGCTCCGGCCATTGCCTTTTGCAGACAAAGAAATATTCAGATTTACCCATATTTAGACAACTGCCTTATTCAGGCAGACAGCCAGGAGAAGCTGCTCAAACACCTGGACATTGTAAAGACCGTACTAACCTGCCTAGGGTACACAATCAACAAAGAAATCCAAACAGGAGCTCACCCAAAGGATAATCTTCCTGGGAGCAAGTCTGGACACAGATTCAAGATGGCATACCTTACTCCAGAGAAACCACTTTCCTGACAGCCTACTTCTCTCAACTAGTCACCAAGCCCCAGCTAACTGTGTAAGGAAGAGCCTGCAAACTGTGGGGTTCATGGCATCTTGCATACTACTCATTCCATATGCCAGACTGTATATGAGGAAACCTCAGTGGTACTTAAAGAGCCTTTGGTGCCAACACTCTCAACACCTGGAAGCTCTTCTACCTATAATTCCTTGCCTCAGAAAATTCTTTCTTTGGTGGGCAACAGCATGCTCCCACAACAAGGGAATGTCTTTCTCCCCACCCCTTCAGACCCTCACCACAGACTCATTAGACTAAGCTTGGGGTGCACACCTGGACGACAGGTGCATACAGGGCTAATGGAGCCCACAGCAAATCCCTGTGCACATCAAGCAAAAAGAGATGATGGCTGTGCAGCACGCCTTGATAGCTTTCAAGCCCCTTCTCTCTCCAGGGGCTCTCCTGATCAAAACAGACAACACCACTGTGATGTGGTACATCAACAAGCATGGAGGGACCCGCTCCTACCCTCTGTGCAGGCTGGCCATGACCCTTTGGCACAAAGCCTCTGCCATGCAACTACACCTGTTAGCACAATTCCTACCAGGCTCTCTCAACTCTCTGGCAGACCAGTTAAGCAGAAATCTTCTGGACCCACACAAGTGGCGAGTGAACATAAGTACCTTCCCTAATAACTCAGAAATGGGAAACCCCGAAGGTCAACCTCTCTGCCTCCTACACCAGCCATCAGCTCAGCAAATTCTGCATCAGGGAGCATCACTGCATGGCTTTGAAAGTGGATGCCCTGGCCTTCCCCTGGGTCAGTCTATCAGTCTTTGCCTTTCCTCCCCTACCTCTCATCCCTAGGGTACTGCTCAAAATAAGGGAGGAAAAACCCAAGGACCATTCTTATAGCTCCAGACTGGCCCTGGCAGCACTGGTGCCCCTTGCTGCGCAGCCTGTCCTTGCTACCCCCATGACATCTTCCCTCTGGGTCAGGAGGTTTGAAATCTGAGGAAGGGGAATTCATGCATCCCCAATTGCAGACACTCAATTTTGGAAGCTTGGTTTATTCCCTAATCCCGAACCAATCTGCCAGCCTTAGTAAACAGGTACTGGGCGTTATCCGTGAGGCCAGACATCCTAGCACCAGAAAGTCTTACGCTGATAAATGGAAAAGGTTCTGCACCTGGATCCAGGCTAAGGGAGCCACTATGGCACAGCCTTCCCTCCCTCTCATCCTGGTTACTTAGCTGACCTACTACACAGCGGTGCCTCTTTCTCCTCTATAAAAATTCACGCCTCTGCTATTTCTGCTCATTTTCCCACTGAGCAGCCTCTTTTCTCACATGCTTTGATAAGACAGTTCCTAAGAGGAGCTAGCAACTTGAGGCCACCCAGAAGGGCACCAACACCAGCTTGGGACCTTAACTTTGTATTGGAAAAGCTCACCCTGCCCCCTTTCGAACCAGCGCCTTCTGCAGAGCTAAAATTTCTCTCCTGGAAGACAGCATTTCTTCTGGCTATCACTTCAGCTACAAGAGTCTCTGAGCTGCAGGCACTCATGGCTGTGGAACCCTTCATCATCTTCCATGCAGACAAGGTATCCCCCAGAAGTAACCCGTCCTTCATGCCCAAGGTAGTGTCCAGTGTGGCTCTCAACCAAATCCATTCATTTGCCCACCTTTTTTCTTAATCCCCAAAACAAGGGGAAAGGATTCTTCACTCTCTCTCTAGATGTGTGCAGACAGCTCAGATTCTATCTAGACAGGACTAAATCCTTCAGAAAGTCTGATCAATTGCTGGTTAGCTTTACTACAGAGGCAGAAGGCAAAGCCATCTCCAAACAAACCATTTCCAAATGGATAGCACACTGCATCCATTTTTACTATAAACAGCATGGAAAGCCCCCCCCCCCCCAGGGGGTCAGGACACACTGCACCAGAGCAGCCTCCACCTCTGCAGCTTTCCTCAGAGGAGTACCCATCAGGGACATCCTGGAGGCTGCCACCTGGACATCTGTTCACACTTTTACCAAGCATTACCGCCTGCCCCTCTTCTCCAAATCCAGGGCAGGGTTTGCCTCTGCAAGGGGCAGGGCATCCTAGCCAGCCCCTAGTTTCATTGACTGACTCCTCCCTTTTCCTCAGCTTTGGGAATAAACCTAAATGTGATGACTGCAACAGTGAAACATGAAGAACATAGTACAGTTTTGTAGATGTTAGAGTGTATTCACTGTTGCAGTCCTAGTTTCCCTCCCTCCATCCCCCTTTCTTCTCTTTCTCCCTTTATTACCTTTCTATCTTGTTGTTCTCCTTTCCTTACAAGGGACTTATTGGTATTTATTTTCCACTGGTGGGGTTTCTTCCACCAGAACCTGGACTCCCACTTGGGGGCTTCTGACAGGTTAGGGCAAGAAAAACTGATGTAATGGCGCCGGCTGCCTTACTTTATAATACTGACGACCTGACTTCAGTCCTCGAGCGACAGCAACCTACGCAGAAATGCCAAGTCTCTGGTATTCGGGCCAGCTGAGGGCTACCCTGGCAGGGATAACCCAAATGTGATGACTGCAACAGTGAATACACTCGAACATCTACATTGATGATAAATGTACACAACTGTACTTTAGTTGTATAGTCTTTGACTCAACCCCCCCTTTTGAACCTGCAGTGAAGTGTGACCTGAAATTCTTGTTTGTGATAGCCATTACATCAGCCAGGTGGGTTTCGGAGCTACAGGCACTGTGCAGCAAAAGACCCTATTTGGTCTTTCACAAGGACAATGTATCACTCTGGACGAATCCATCTTTCCTCCCCTAGGTTGTTTCTAACTTCTCCATCAATCAGACCATTAACCTAAGTGTTCTTTCCGAATTTTTCTAATAAAGGAGAGTACTGCCTACATTCCTTGGATGTACACAGACAACTGAGGTTTTATTTAGACAGAACCAAAATTATGCACAAATCTGCAGCTTTTCATTTCCTTTTCTGGACCTAGAATGGGAAATTATGTATCCTAGGTTACTTTATCGAAATGGCTAAGGGACTGTATATGCTTTTCTTATTTTTCCACAAAAGAACCTATGCCACTAGTTAAAGCCCATTCCACTAGATGTGTGGCAACATCGATAGCTTTCCACACCAGAGCTTCTATGGATGATACTTGCGCAGCAGCTACTTGGGCTAAATCCCACACTTTCATCAGTCATTACAAATTGGATGTGGTCTCCAGAGGGAGAGCTGCCTTCGGCTCATTGGTGCTCAGGAATGTTCTTCCATAAGGGCTGCCCATGTGTCTCAAGGTAGCTTGAGATTCTGTCCCATCGGTGATGAATGGAAAGAAGATGAACAACATCAAATAAAGAAGTTGTCTTACCATAACGTTCCATCTATGATGTTCATCTTCTTTTATTCATCGCTTCCCACCCTCCTTCCCCCTCCGAAGGCTCCTGGGGGATACTTTGGGTCCGGCTGGTGTCTTAGGGCACCACCTTTGTGCAGAGGGATGACTGTTGCTGTTCTCCATTCATGACACTGTCTGTTTGGAAGCTACAGTTAAATAGTAGTTCCAGAGGGTCTGATAGGTCATGTTTCATGCTATTTAGAAGGCATCCTGGGAAATTGTCTGAGCCCATTGATGCAGTGTTCTTTGCCTTAGAGAGAGCATTAAGGACCTGTTCCCTAGAGATAGCACGGAGAGTTATGTTTGGTATTTCCCGAGGGA